>NW_027070018.1:27127-32086 GCF_002906115.3 Quercus suber | reverse complement strand
TTTTTTTTTTTTTTTTTTTTTTTTTTGAGGAAGGTATGTAATAGACTTTTGATTGGCCCAAATTCTTCTTAGAGATAATTATCTCTATTTATCTATTTTGATAAAGATAATATTTTGATAAAGATAATAATCAACAAAGATAAATAATTATCTCTATTTAATTTATTTTAATAAAGATAATTATCTATCAATTTTGAATAGAAAATTTATCTTTATTTTATTTACTTTAAATAAAGATAATTATTCATATATTTTGAGTAGGAAATTTATCTTTAGCTTGTGGACCAAATGACACGTGGCAATTTTCAATATGTCAATGTAATATCAATTTGGATGACACATGTCATCATTTGATTTAATTAATTTAATGACATTAATTCAGAATTTGCCACTAAATTTTGATGTGGCATTTTATAATTGGCTTAAAATTTTGCCTCCTATAGTTACATTCACAACATTTTTACAATAATTTCACAATAAATTCAATATAGTAAGCTGTTACTAATTCTAATTTGACCCAAATACCGATATTATTTTTTTACTCACTAATAACAGTTTTTTGCATAAGATTTATTGTAAAAATGTTGTAAACATAGCATTACTCTAAAATTAATTCTCTCCTCCCAACATAATTCATGATCCCTTTTATAAATTAAAAAAAAAAAAAAAAAAAACTTAAATAACAACAATAAATATTAGCCCAAATAACAACAAATATAAACCAAACAAAAATAAGACAAGACCAAACAACAACAAGTGAACAAATTATTTAACAAAAAGCCTATTATAAAACAAAAAGATAAAAATTGCTAATCATTTAAATTTGTAGATCGTTCAACCTATTCAATAAAATAATCTCTAATTTTATTTTTCCTTAAAAAATAGTACTAAGAAAAATATTGTGGTTGTGAGTTCTCTTTGATGGTGACGATAATTATACTCTTTTTGGCTTTGCAATCACAACAATTTTGCTCTCCTTAGTGACTTGACTCACAATTGTAGAAAATATTCAAGTTATCGCTTTATTAGATTTTGTATAATTTAAATTTCTTAGTGACCACCTAAAAAAATTTCTTAGAGTCATCACTGCTTGTGGGTTAAGGGTATTGATTTCGTTGATTGGTGTATTATGTGTCGTTATTATAGGGAGACAGTGGATCATTTGTTGTTACATTGTGTGAAGGTTTATTGGCTGTGGAGCTTTGTCTTTAATACTTTTGGGATTTCGTGGCTTCTCTTACATTCGGTGACAGATTTTCTATTTGGTTGGTGGAATTGGTTGGGGAAGCATCCATCTCACATTTGGAATTTAGTTCCCTTATGCTTGATGTGGTGTATTTGTAGGAAACGAAATTGGTGGACTTTTGAGGACTTGAATAGATCCAATGACCAGTTGTTTGCTCTCTTCTCTGGTTCCTTTTTTAATAAGTCTAGGGCTTGGGGACTCGCATCTAGTAATTCTCTCCCTTTGTTTCTTAGCTCTCTCTTCCTTTGTAATTGGAGCTTCTTTTATGTTCTTGTTTTTCAATCTTTTTTTGTTCTTTTTGTTATGCTTTGTACTAATTTGCATTTAGCAATTCTTTGAATATACATCTTTCTTACCTATCAAAAAAAAAATTAAATTAAATTATACAAAATTTAATATAAAAAATAATTTCATATATTACAACAATAACAAAAAACACTTAAATATATAAAGTCTTACAATTTTCTACTATGAATTTTTTTATTTTGAAATTATTGTATTATAGTTTCATTATCAATGCTGTAAGCTACATCCTTTTCAAAATTTCAGTTGAATAAAATTTTTCTTGGATTTGTTTTTGGTAAGGACTTAATATATTGTTTAGGAGACCAAAGTTTAAGAAAAAAATTTGGTTACAAGGTTAGTTGTAGCCTAAAATTACAACTCTTATTAAACAAATTAACGTATTTTGAAAATCTAACTTACTATTGGATCTATAAATTTATATTTTATGCATAGTTTTAGATTATATAAACTCGAAATTTAAACATTTAATTGATGATGTAGCTATTGATTTTTTATCTTCATAAAATTTTACAATTTTGCAAGTATGAAAGATATAAAAAGAAATGTAGTCTAATGGTAGATTTGTCAAAATTCATATCCAACAAAAAAAAAAATATTAAGTGGAGTTATAACCTTACTTGAAAGTTCAAATAGCGTTAAAAACACTATGAACGTTTAGACCCCTAAATATAAAAAACCAATTCAAGCTTATTTTCAAACAATAAATGTGCGAAACATGAACATAAGTTAATGACAGAATTGATAAACAATCCAAACCAAATAAAATCACATCCACGTCAGAAATTAAATTGTAAAGATTAAGGGAAGAGAGATGCAAACACAAGGACAACACAGCGATGTGTTATCGAAGAGGAAACAGAAACTCTCGACGTAAAACCTCTCCGCTGCCCTCCAAGCGGTAAATAATCCACTAAAGAATGTAGTTGGGATACATGAACAGCAAAAGACCCTCCAAGCCTAATCTACCCAGTGTACCTAAGCCCTCCAAACTTCTTGCTCCAACGAGATTGCGCCGACTCTATTTCTTCTTTAGCTTACCGGATTCCGCTATAGCCCATAGCATTAAACAATAGTCATTGGTCCCTTCCTAACTGCTTCCCAAAGCACCAAATAGTATTCTCACAGATATAGGTATGGTGAGAAAAGGATTTGGGTAAGAACCTTTCAAGGATGTATCAATGGAGAGGGTGAGAGTAGAGAAATTTGAACAGTCTCTTAGGTGAAGATTGTAGATGAATCAATCTTTTTTTTCTCTAAGGTTTCTCTCTCAAAATTCTCTTTGGAAGCTCTCTACATTTCGCGGGTATAAGGGGTATTTATACTAGGGTGAGAAAGGAATGCGAAGAGTCAAGTTTTTCAAAACAGAGCTAGTTGACAGCTTGGCCTCCGACTTGACTGAGTCGCAGTTCAAGCAGAGATAACAAAACGGCCAGGCTGGACCTTTTTCCTTAGTGCACCAGCTGGCGTGACTATTCATCTTCTCCACGTTTCACTCGTGTGCTGCAGTTGGCGCTTGCCAGTAGCGAGTCCCAGTCGCGAATCCCTGCTCCTTGCACAATCTTGACATTTCTTCACACTCTTTCACTCACTACCCTTAATGAATCCCACCTAAATACAGGGTTTCTAAGTGCTGAAATACAAGAAATTGGACGGATAAACCAACAAGATGGTTGATTAAATTCAACCTTACATTACTCTACAACTAAGTTTGTTGCTTAACTTCTGCCTCAAAAAAAAAAAAAAAAAAAAAGTTTATTGCTTAACTTTGTACAAATTTTAATTATGTTCAGCTTGAAAAAATTTAGGATGGTCACAAATATTTTTTTAAGGATAAAAAGATCATAAAACTTTTAAATTTTATATATAATAATAATTATTTTTTCCATGTTAGGGTGGCTGGACACGGATCCATTTTTTTAAAAACACTGTATCATTCTGTAACCAAACTTGTAACCAAACTTAAGAACGATATATAAGAACAAACCTCCACGAACTTTGCCAAGGATGATTCTCTTCAAACACAAACCTTTTCCTTTTCATTATCTTGTCATTTGAACCCATTCTAAGGTCTGTTTGATTAGCTAAAGCCCAGTTTTCCAACTTATTCTCTACAAATTCATTGTTTTGGGCTTTTTGGGCCGAAGTCCATGCACGTTTTTGGGCTAGAAGTTCAAATCTGGTCCTTACGCTAGTATTGATTGATATTTCAATATATCGTTCTCTTGAATAAATCGAAACAATCTCAAGTACAAAATTGACCCCCTTGCTTCTAAGTTAAAAAATCACAATTTTAATTACTTTTTAGAGTGTGGGTAAAAGTGTGCAAAACAAGTTGTGCGTAATAGGGTTTTTTTTTTTTTTTTTTCCCCATCCCTCCCTATTATATTTATTTTAGTGATGGTAAAAATATTAAATATTTTACTACATAAATTTTACAAGCTAACTTATGAGCAATCACCAAAATATGATCCAAACATTCATGTATTATATTGTTTAAGTGACACTAGATTGATTAAAAAAAAGAGACATTAGATTCTCAAAAAAAAAATTGATATCAATCAAATTCTATATTATTTGTAAGTTTTTGGTAATAGAATTTATGGTAACTTTAACAATTTTCAATTGATTTTGGCCGATGGAATTTTTTTTTATTTTTAATTTATGGAAGACAGTGGCTAGCTTTATTTATGAAATCTCTCTATGTACAATGGGGGAGAAGAAAGGAAGGTCACCCTTTTAATCATTAGTTCCTCCTTTCACTCTCCTTAGCAAAACCAAAAATCATGAGTAGCTCTATTAAAGATTTTTTTTTTTTTTTTTTTTTTTTTTTTTTTTTTTTTGATAATGCTCTATTACAGTTCATGGAAGCAAAAACAAACCTTTTTTTTTTTTTTAAACAACTTAAAATGTCTAATTGGCTGGTACAAACTCCTCAATTTCACTCCTATCCCGGTGACAGACATGTTTTTTTTTTGAAGAAATTAAGGAGTGCAAAGCTAGGTTTGAGCATTCTAGAACAGCTGAGGAGAAGCCTGCATTTAGAGTTATTTAAATTTCAAGTATTTCACGCTTCACATTCATTTCTTCTATTCAACAAGATATGTGGTACTACATGATTTAAATTTTTAAAGATCATAAGGGATGGACTTTTAGATTTACTATATTTAATACTATATTTACAGTTTACAGGTTAATTAGCTCAATCCGGATTTTGCATCTTTCACGTATTTAAACCATGCTTTTATCCCATCCAAAAAAAAAAAAAAAAACCATGCTTTTTAATTTTTTTTGTAAACCCTTGTGGTTTTTTGGTATTTCGAATTAGTCCTCGATCCTCGGGAGTTTCTTATTTGGTTTTTTTTTATCTCCAATAATAATTTTCTAATAATAAACATCTTATCCACGCA
>NW_027070018.1:0-27102 GCF_002906115.3 Quercus suber | reverse complement strand
CGGGTCTGGGGTTTGTTTTTATTGAGGTATTTTTTTTATGTCATCGGTTTAAGCCATTTTGTTGATCTTTTCATTGAATTATTTAAACTTATTAT
This sequence comes from Quercus suber, assembly GCF_002906115.3. Classification (NCBI taxonomy): domain Eukaryota; kingdom Viridiplantae; phylum Streptophyta; class Magnoliopsida; order Fagales; family Fagaceae; genus Quercus; species Quercus suber. Next base: position 27,007 of record NW_027070018.1, on the reverse strand, counting down.
TCAAAAAATAAATTATTACAAGTTAAATAATTGGGCCTAAAATTCAAGTTTTATAAAAATTAACTCTCAAAATAATAAAATAAATCAAACTAACAAATTTAAACCAAGTCTTGAAACCTAAAATATATCAAAATAACAAATTTAAAATACATATATTTTATAAATTATTAATAGTGTGAATTAAGTAGATGTGCAATTTCTATTATATTTCAGTACTGGCTTCCTCTGTTAATGGAGATCAGTATTATATATTTAATGCCTTTGGTGCATCAAGCAAAGTTGTTTTTATTATTTGAACGTCCAGTGTATCTGTGGAAAACCCAATACACAAAATTGAAATACTACATATTAAAGAAAACCCAATACAGCACATCAAACATGTCCACAAAAAACTACATATTAAAGGCTCAAATCCCTACATATTAAAGAAACCCCAATACACAAAATTGAAAAACTAAAACAAAAAACGACATAAACAAAATCAGAATGAAACTTCAAAAATCACCCAGACCATCAAAAATCACCAATCACAAATGAAACTTCAAAAAATTTAGGATCTTTTCAATTAATGCAAATCAGAATCAACAACAACATAAACAAACACACAGAAAGACCCAAATGCAAATTGGGAAAAAGGGAAAAGCTGAGAGGAAGTACCAATGAGAAGAGTGGAGAAAGATCGGCGATGGGTCTTGGGTAACAGATCGGCGATGGGGCGTGGCTTGCGATGGCTGATTGAACAGATGGGTGAGGCTGATGGATGAACAGCACCGGGCTTCGAAGATGGGTGAGGAGGAGGATGAATCGGGTCGGCGATGGAGCGTGAGCTTCGGTGTGACTGTGAGGACGATGATGGCAGATGAGGACAACCGTGAGCTTCGGTGTGTGACTGTGAGGACGATGAGGACAAGAGTGAGCTTCGGTGTGTGGCTGTGAGGACAGAATGACTGTGAACGGGAGGGGTGTGTTAAGGAACAAAGAAAAAAAAACAAAAAAATTCTGCCCAAAAACACTAAAGGGAGGCTCTGATGAGGCTTGGGCCGCGTTTGAAACGCGGCCTTAGACCCTTTCTATGGCCCCGTTTTAAAAACGGGGCTTTTGTTGTTGTACTACAGCCCCGTTTTTGAAAAACGGGGCTGTAGTTCGTCTGGGGCCGCGTTTTTGCAAACGTGGCCCAAAAAAACGCGGCCCAAACCCCGTGTTTTTTGTAGTGACTGTATAAAATAAAGCCATTTTATTCCAAATTAAGAGTCTTATTATTCTTCTTTTTTTAGAGGTTATAATTTGCAAGCAATATGTATTACGTAGCACTATTGTTCTTTTTCAATTATCGAAAATGGACTAGGCTTGGGAGTCGAAACAGTAAACTCAAACTAAATATTTTTTAAATAAAATAAAATAAAAAACGAAATCTATTATTAATTAGGGTGAATGTTAGCTTGATTTGGTGATTTCACTTTTTTTTTTTGGATTTAATGGATTTCCAATGTATCAATGTAAGCTTCTAAGACAGTATTTGACCAAACAAAGACGAAACCATATTGATGATATTAATCATCCATTTTCTAGTAAAATTATTTACAATTTCTAATAGTATTGGGTTGGTGAATCTAATTGTTATAAGTTCATGAACAAAAATCATTTTGTCTAATTAACCTAGATAATTTAATTTCATTTATAATTTAGTTATCAATTATTAGCATAGATTTATGAAGGGGTAAAAACTTTAGTAATAGTGTTTATGATACACGGGAAAATAATAAGTTAATCAAATAAGTATTACAAACCCGGTTTAAAACATTAGTATTACTATTTTCGTATGTGTTCTAATAAGTATTACTGTTTACTAAAAAAGAAAAATTAATAGACTCGAACTTGTTTTATTAGAAAATAAATTAGAGTTGAACATGAAATCTAATTTGATAATAAATTTGCTAAGTTGGTATTTGAAATAAATTTAAATGAACAATCATCAACTTTTACTATGCAGCTCAACTAATTTACAGCCCTCTTCAATTAAACATAATTGTCTACAAAGGACCTCTAATTATTAATCATTTTATGAATTTTCTTAGCAATGAAACATTATATTGTTTATGCAGGAAAAAGTCAAATCTCATTGCAGACAATTGTCATTGTTGTTGCTTCCATTTCTGTTTCTTCGTTGCTATTTGTTGCCGGCTACTGCTACCTTAGAAGGAGACAGAGAAAAAAAATACAATGTTATTCAGGAAGAAAATGGAAAACAATAAATGATTTGATTGCATAACATTTTCACATTTCCTAATTTTTACACTTTTAGTTACGTAAATAACTGTTTTGTCTTGCAAATGATATTACTACATCAGAGTCCTTGCAGTTTGATTTTGCAGCGATTGAAGGAGCCACTGACAAATTCTCTGATGACAACAAGCTAGGTGAAGGCGGATTTGGTGTGGTTTACAAGGTATAGGATTAATTATCAGTATTTGTCTACATTTTGTGTGTGTGTGTGTGTGTTTTTTTTTTTTTTTTGGGTGGGGGGGGCCGGGGTGGGGGGTGATTCTACGCATCAACTATAGATAATCTAATACATGCAAAATCCAACAATGCCAAAGCATTTTTGATATTGAGATTACATGAAATTGATAGGGGTAAATTGTTCTAAGGTAGGTTGAAGTATATTCTCAAGGCATACTTCCTAATGGACAAGAAATAACTATGAAGAGGCTATCACAAACCTTTGGACAAGGATTAGGAGAATTCAAAAATGAAGTTGTAACGGTAGCTAAGCTGCAACATAGAAATCTTGTAAGGTTATTGGGATTTTTCTTGTAAGGAGAAGAAAAAAAATACTAGTTTACGAATTTGTGCCCAACAAAAGCCTTGACTACTTTTTATAGTTTGCCATAGGATAAGTGAGGATTAAGGTTTTTCTTTAAGGAGGATAAAATCCATCCAAGAGGGGCTCAGTTTGTTTGCTTAATTATTAATAAGTCATTATTGTTGTGGAACTCACAAGAGATGAATAGATTAAATTGTCTCTATGTAATACTGTAATATTTTTTCCCAAAGTCAAATGAATTGGTTGAATATGTGCATGGCTTAATTGATTATTCTAATTTTTTCTCTCTCTCTCTCTCTCTCTCTCTCTCTCTCTATATATATATATATATGATGGATGTGTGATCCTAAAAGATGAGAACAATTGGATTGGTCAAGACGTTACAAAATTATTAAAGGCATTGCTTGAGGAATTCTTTATCTTCACGAAGATTCTCGACTTAGAGTTATACATCATGATCTTAAGGCTACTAATATTTTGTTAGATCAAGACATGAATCCAAAAATTTCAGATTTTGGCATGGCAAAGATTTTTGGGGTTAATCAAACTCAAGGAAACACCAATAGGATTGTTGGCACATTGTAAGTTCTAAATGTCTACCAAAACTCTGCACTACTCTAATCTAATATTCTACAAATTCTACTTTCGACAATATAGGGATGTGTTGCACTCTAACCTTCCCTATAGCATGAATCTATGCATGAGTAATGTTGTCAGATATAGTACGAGCATTACATTGTTTAGGCAAACCCGTTAGCATATCTTGTCACTAACCTTTGCTACATCAATGGTGCTGTATTTGTAGTGGCTACATGCCTCCAGAATACACCATGTTTAGACAATTTTCTCTGAAATTTGACGTGTACAGTTTTGGGGTCCTAATTCTAGAGATTTTAACTGGTGAGAAGAACAGTCCTTTTTGTCAAGAAAATAGTTCTGAAGACCTTTTAAGCTATGTGAGTATAAACCAAACATTTAGATTTTGTCTTCTTATATGAATGCCAACATCATCACATCAGTGTTGGTGCAAAAAGATAGTGACATTGCAACATTACTTGACCAATTGGTGCAGGCTTGGGAACATTGGAGGGATAAAACACCCTTGGAATTGTTGGATCCAACTTTAGGAGACTCTTACACGAAAAATGAAGTCATCAGAAGTCTCCATATAGGATTACACTATGTACAGGACAATCCAACTGACAGGCCTGCTATGGCTACAGTAGTTCTTGTTAGGGACATATGTGATGTAATTAGCTAATAGGATTATTTTAAGAGCCGTCAAAAAGGATGCAAGGCGTAGCAAAAGATTAATCCATGCATATTGTGACCGGAGACAAAATTTTCTCTAGTTCATCATATTCTCTCTAGAAGCTACTGCACCTTTACACCAAAGATTTTGTGACCAAGGAGCTTCTTGATCTTCATTGTTGGATGAACTGAAGAACTTTGCAGCCAACATCTTTCTCAAGTTGGTGTGTTAGTCACGTACTGGGATTCGTGTATTAAACGAAGAGATTGCCGCTACAATACAAGTCCAATTGGATATTGGGGTACAAGTTCAACTGTAGGTTAGTATTAGTTACTGGGATTCCTTTTACTTATAACTGCTTGTTTTGATAATAGTGGATTCTCGGGAGTGTTGTCCTTAAATTCACCCGGTGGGGTTTTTCCTCGGTGGTTTTCCCCATTCGTAAACAAATCACCCATGTCAAATTTATTTTCCGCTGCATTTAGTTTAGTTAGTGATTTGTTTGTGCTACCATGCTATTGCATGATTAAATTGACTTAATTAATTAACTTGGATAATTAATTAACTCTTTTGCCAAAGGGGTCAATACATTCTTGGCCTATCAAGTGGTATTAGAGTGTGCCTGCTCTAATTAGGTTTAATTTTTGCTGTGTGATCCATTGATCCCTGTTGTCATGGCTACAAGCAGCATGAAAAGATTATTTATTTCAAATAAATCTTGCTTTTTCTAATCTCTATTTGATGGAGTGTTTCAGAAAATGTAAGTCTGAAAGTTATTTGAAAGCTATCTTGATGATTGTTGAAAAAGGTCTTAGTGTGACAAGGAAGAAACTAGACTGCCTTAAAATGAAAATGTGCAAAGGAGTTCATCTGAGAATGGTGAAAATTAAAGATTTTGTACATAAATGGCAAATGAGAGAGAAAACCATTCCTACTAATTTGTCAAAGAAGCATGAAGTGTGCTTTATGATGAAGTCTACATTTAAGGTAATGGACACATGTTTATGGTACCTTGACAGTGGGTGCTCAAGACACATGACTAGAGACCGTTCTCTCTTCAAGGTTTTCGAGTCTAAGAAAGGTGGAAATGTCACTGTAGACAGGGAAAATTCCCGACCTATCACAAGCTGACATGTCACACTACCAAGACCACGAAATGCAGTCAATTTCAAAGCGCCACATACTACTGCTAGGTTTTACTATTACTATTCAGAAGCCAACAGAAATTCGCCAAGTGTCATGCAAGAACCAATCATGCATCAGCTCGTGCAAGCAATGACATAAGCAGCCTCGCACGTGTAAGCAATGACCTAAGCAACCTCGCACGTGTAAGCGATGACACAATCATTCCAGCATGTGCAAGCGATGACATAAGCGAACCAATCAAAGTTGCCATGTGTCACCAATCAGACTCCGCCACGTGTCGCTTACCTACCCCTAAACTCCTATAAATAGAAGCCTTCCTAAGGCATTTGGGGATCAGATCTGAGATTTAGAGGAGGTCAGGAGATCTAGAGAGAAGGCACCAAGCCATCTGAATTACATTATTACAATTCCAATCAACAAATCTTTCAAGGAGATCGAATAAGAGGATCACTCTTTTGTAATTACAGAGAATTGTACCACACATATATTCAATACAAAGTCGCATTTGTGCAACTATTTTACCTGTTTGACTTTATCTCGAACCGAGAAATTTAGTCGTCCATAGTCACTTTCGGTGATGGGAGCAAATCACAAATAAAAGAAAAGGGAACCATCTCTCTACCTGGACTGTCAGACATTACAAATGTGTTGTATGTAGAAGGTCTAAGAGTGAACTTGTTGAGCATAAGTCAGATATGTGATCAATAATTAATGGTGCTGTTCTCAAAAGGGAAATGCCTTGTGTTGAATGAGTTTGGGAAGAAACTCATAAGCGGAGTCCGCACCCTGGATAACTGATGTGGATTGGTACCTAATGCTGATATTGTGTGCAATAGTATTTGTTTGCCAAATGAAGACTTATGGCACCAAAGGATGGGACATGCTAGCTACAAACATCTGTCAATTGTATCTAAGCATGAATCAGTGTTGGGAATTCCAAAGCTCAGCAGGGTTAGCAATGTTGTGTGTTGACCGTGTCAGCTTGGGAAACAAATGAAAGCAAAACATCCAAGCACTCAGACATCAACTACATCTAAACCTTTGGAGTTACTACATCTGGATCTCATAGGTCCAACTAGACCCGAATCTCTTGGAGGAAAGAGATATATCATCGCTGTAGTAGATGATTTCACCAAGTATACTTGGGTCATTCTTCTAAGATCCTAGCCAGATGCTCCTGAGCACATTGAAACTTTGTGTACAAAACTGTAAAATGAGAAGAACATAAAGATTGATCGAATTCGTAGTGATCATGGTAAAGAATTCGAGAACTCATACATGGAATCTTTTGCACTAGATCTAGTATATCTCATGAATTCTTTGCCCTATTACTCCTTAGCAAAATGGTGTATTAGAAAGAAATAACAGAGTTATTAAGGAAATGGCTAAAGCCATGTTACACAATAAAGATGTGGCCAGAAATTTATAGGGAGAAGTAGTCAACACCGCATGTTATACGGTTAACAGGGTATATTTCAGACCTGGCACAAAGAAGACTCCCTATGAATTGTGGAAGGGAAGATAGCCGAATGTGAAGTATCTTAGAGTCGTTGGAAGTACTTGTTTCATTCTCAAGGATAGAGAGAATGTTGGAAAGTTTGACTCCTGAAACGATGAAGGAATATTTTTGGGATACTCCTCCATAAGCAAAGCTTATCGGGTGTACAACAAAAGAACCAAAAAGGTGATGGAAATTATCAATGTTGTTATTGATGAAGTTTCAGACTCTAGTTTTGAGAAAAGCAGTGAGGACATACCTAAGGAAATTCTTCCTTCAAAGCCTAAGGTTGTTCAAGAAGAAGTTAATCAAGAGCCTGTTTCTCCAAGTACTCCAAGTGTTGTAGAAGTCTTAGCAGATATTCCTACATCACCTGAGTCTGAATCTCATGAAGTGAAATGACCTTCCTCAAGGATCAAGCTGAATCACCCTCCTGAAGTTATTGTGGGAAATATGAATGAACTTACACTAAGAAACCATACAGTTGATAAATGTGTTGCTAACTTTGTGTCTTATTCTTGCTATTTGTTGCAGGTTGAACATACCAAGGTTGAGGATGCTCTCCAGGATGAAAGCTGGGTTGAGGCCATGCATGATGAACTGGTCCAGTTTCAAAGGAATGATGTCTGGACCCTAGTACCTAGACTAGAAGGAGAGCACATCATTGGCACAAAGTAGATATTCCACAATAAAACTGATAAGGAGGGAAATGTGACCTGCAACAAGGCAAGTTTGGTGGCCCAAATATACTTTCAAGTGGAAGGAGTGGATTTTGATGAATCATCTGCTCCTATAGCTCGCATGGAATCCATTAGGGTTCTCTTAGCCTTGGCTTGTCACTTGAAGTTCAAGCTTTACCAAATGGATGTGAAGACTATATTCTTGAATGGGTTTCTTAAAGAAGATGTCTATGTTGCTCAGCCAAAAGGATTCATTGATCCATACTTTTCGGATCATGTGTTGTACCTCAAGAAGGCTCTCTATGGATTAAAGCAAGCACCCAGAGCTTTGTATAACCGGCTTACAAAATACCTGGTCTCACATGGCTTCACAAGAGGACAAGCAAATCAAACTCTTTTTATCAAAAAGGAGAATGGCGAGTTGATAGTAGCTCAAGTTTATGTTGATGATATTATCTTCGAGTCTACAAAGGATGAACTTGCTCAAAACTTTTCAAAGGTTATGTAGGCCGAGTTTGAGATGAGCATGATTGAAGAGTTGAATCAATTCTTTGGACTGCAGATTCGTCAGCAAGAGTCAGGTATATTCATATCTCAATCTAAATATGCTAAAAATCTTGTGAAAAAGTTTGGATTGGAATCTGCTAGTTCTATTAGAACCTCTATGAGGCCAAATTTTAAATTCACTGTTGATTTGTTAGGCAAAAGTGTTGATTCTTCTTTATATAGAAGCATGATAGGTAGTCTCCTTTACCTTACTTCTAGTAGACCTAACATTAGTTTTTAGTGTAGGAGTGTGTGCTAGATATCAGGCTAACCCCAAAGAGTCTCATATGATTGCTTTAAAAATATTCATAAAATATGTCAAATCCACTGCCGATTTCGGAGTATGGTATAGCAAGGACACCAATGATGTTTTAGCTGGGTATTCTGATGTAGACTGGGCTAGGAATGCTGATGATAGAAAGAGTACTTCGGGGGGTTTTTTTATATGGGTAATAATCTTGTCTCCTGGATGAGTAAGAAGTAGAATTTTATCTCATTATCCACTACTAAGGCTGAATACATCACTGCCGGTAGCTTTTGCACCCAACTTCTGTGGATGCAAAAACTTCTCCTTGATTATGGTATTTGTCAAGAACATCTTACCATTTATTGTGACAATACCAGTGCTATTAACATCTCTAAAAATCCTGTTCAACATTCTCGAACAAAACATATAGAGATATGACACCACTTCATTTGGGAGCTTGTCGAAGATGGCACACTCACTCTTGAGTTCATCCGTACTGATGATCAGAAGGCCGACTTGTTCACTAAACCTCTTAATAGCAAATGGTTTGAATTCCTACGCCAAAACCTTGGTGTAATCTCCATAGAGTGATCTCTCCTCCTTCTCCTCCTTTCTCATATATTTGCATCTAGTTTTATGTTTTGTGTGTTTCTTTATGTTTTTGTTTGATTTTTTTTCAGTTTTGTTTTTGTTTTTGTTTTTGTTTTTTTTTTTTTTTTTCATAATAATAAAAAAAATTTGAAAAAAAAAAATACAAAAACAGTGTGCATTTGTGTATATTGGTACTTGTGTACCTTGGATTGTCATTGAAACAAAGTTTTCTAAACTTTGTATCTCTTGTAGCTTAGATGAGCATCTCAATGCACAACTAAGCAAGTGAGCTTTGTGGTTCGTGTTTGTGATGAGTACGATTAAGTAATCTCTTATACTTAACACTCATATCACTCTTTTTGACAGGAAGGACTAGAAAATCCTAAGAGAAAGGCATAAATAACCATCTAATCACAAAAGCCCGCCAATCGTGTATAACATCTTTGTGGTTCAGCATAGCAAAATTGTGATGTTTTGGCTTCTATAATTGGGTATTTCTTCTCTCTCTTATATGCCCATACATGATATGTTCAAAAAGAAAAATTTGCAAAGAAAAACAAAAGCAAAAAGTACTAAAATTCTTTTAAATATGGTTGCAAGCGTGTTTCTAGGAGATGTGGGAGTTATACGATGTACCTCAAAGGTGATAGTCCCTATCAAGCAATTATGATTGTGTGTTAGTGTATTTAATTTTTCTCATATCTCATATTGTCATAATATGAGACACTTATGCACTCTTGCTATGTTTTCACACACAACAAAAAAATTCTTTGCTACTTTTGATACATGTGCAGGTATAATGTGATTTGGCCATCACAAGGAATACATGTGTTAATATATGCTCACTAAACTGTCTTAACTTGTTTTTGAAATATAAAATTGGTTAAACTTGTTTAGTGTGTGTGAGTGTGTTTTAGATCTATGAATGCTTTGCATATATGTTGAGAGATGTTTTGAGAGCTTAACATGTTGATTGGATTTTTGGTTGAGTAGCTTGCTTGTTGCATTCGTCTTTATGTGTTTTTCCCCCTTGAAAAACTTCATTTCTTCAAGCTCGACAGCTTCTTGACAAATCCTTGACATATTCCTTTCTATTGAGCCCTTTTTTCTTTTTCTCGATAGAAACCTCGATAGATCCTCGATCCATCGAAGAAAATTTCTTTGCAATCTGTCTGCCCGATAGCTTCTCGACATATTCTTGATCCATCGAGATTTCTAGGTTTCTTCTCGATAGAATCTCGACTGCTTCTTCGATCCATCGAGCCAAAATTCCTTGCTCTCTGTCTGCTCGATAAATTCTTGACAGATCCTCAATCCATTGAGATCTTTGTTTGCCATCGACAGATCCTTGACAGCACCTCGACAGATTCATTTCTGTCAAAATTTAGTGCCCAACAGATCCTTGACATGTTCTTCGATCCATCGAGCTACTATTTCCTTATATAGGCTAAACACGAATCAGATGTCATTTCTCACTTCTCTCTCTCGACAGAAACTTCTCTCTCTTGCCCCAAACACACTTTTCTCACTCAAATCTCCTTACTCACTCCTTTTTCGGCCTAGATCAAGTCTTAATCCTTTGGTAATTGTTCTTAAACTCTCATCTTTCATGCATTCATGCCTTTTAGACCTAGGTTTTGGGGTTTCTAAAAATAGTTTTTGGGTTTTTGAGATTTTTGTGAAATTGTTGGGTTGGTGTTGTTGTTTTGATGTTATATGCTCATGCATTGCATTCTCATTGCATTTGAACAATGTTTCATACATTTTAGATGTGTGTTTGTTTACTATTGATTGTGTGCTAGTAAGTTTGGATTGGGTTTTACCTATGCTGCTTTTTAAATATTGCACGTCACATGTTCATGCATATTTCATGCATACGTGGCTTTTCTTTTCCTTTCTATTCTTTGTTATCTGCTTGTGATATTCTCTCTCCTCTTGGTTCCAGGTCTTCTTCTTCTGATCCCATTCCCCCTCTTCACATTCGGTTCCGTGATGAGAAGGTCCGAAAGGACTTCTTGGAGAACTTTCAGAAACGTGGTGTTCATTTAGAGCACCATGCTATCCTGTTGGAATTTTTTAACACTCCTCTCCCTACCGACATTCGGACTCGGGGCTGGGAATCTCTACTTGAGAGACCCTTGAGGAGTCCCATCGTGTTTATACAGGAGTTTTACTCCAATATGCACGGTATCGATGCCTTTGTTCCTCGGTTTGCCACGACATTTTGAGGTACACATATCGTAGTTACCCCAGATCTTATATCCAAGGTACTACATGTTTTGCGGGTAGCGCATCCTAACTACCCTGGCTGTGAGTGTCTTAGGACTATGTCCAGAGACGAGCTTCTGTCTCACTTTTGTGAGACACCTTCCATATGGGGTGGTAAGCAAAACACTCCATGCTTGGGCTTTGCAAAAGGTCGAAGGTTCCTTAATAAGGTGATGACATTTACTCTTACTCCACTGTCTCAATATAACTCTATCACTGAGCCTCGTGCTCGCTTTCTTTTGTCTCTTCTTGAGAATCTCTCTATTGACTTCCCCTCTCACTTTATCACTTCTATCCTCGATGTTTATCAGCATACAACGACCTGTGATAAGCTCATCTTTCCTTCGGCTATCACTCGGATCCTTCGCCACTTTTCCATCCCTATTCTTGATTCTCCTTATTTCACCACTATGGGTGCCATCAGTGTTGGTTCTGTTTGGTGGAGCAAGGCCTAGCTTCAACCGAAGTGGCCACGAGTGGAGACGACTGATCTTGCAACTTCTGCTGTTCCTTCTTCCTCGGCTCCTTCTACCTCTACAACTGGTGGTGTGACCCTCAAGGCCATCATGGCGTAGCTTCAGCGTATGGATGCTTGCCTTGACTCTCTCTCTGATGAGATGTGTCAGGTGAACACTCGTGTCGGTCATCTTGCATGATGACAGGCTCACCTTGGTGGTTTCGCCGCTTCTCCATCTCCTTTTCCAGAGGCTTCAACAGATGAGGATGGTGATGATGGTGATGATGAGGACGATGCTAGCTCTTCCAATGATAATGAGATGACAAACTCTCAATGACTTACCCTTTGTCATTCGTAACAAAAAGGGGAAGTAGTTTTGGAATGAGAGTAGTCTTGTACGTAGGGGGAGAGTTAGTGTAGGACATTTTTTGTTAAGAGGAGTGTTTATATCTTTTAAGGGATGTAGTGAGGTTTATATGTACTTTTCTTTTCTTTCTTTTCAGTTACATTAGCCTCATGTATACTGGTCTTGTGACCATTTATTTATTGACATACATTGTATTTATCTTTTCACATATATATGATGATGATGTATGTTTCTTCACCTATCTCTCCATGTGTTGTTTCTTTTCTCTCTTTATACATATGTTTCTTTATGTATACAATCTTTATTTCTATTTCACACATGATACTTTGATGAGTTTTGTTTATGTATTTCAGAAAAACGGGTTGTTAAAGTCTACCATGTCATGAACTCTTTTCTTACAAAGTATTTCAAGAGTTTATGTTAGGGTTAGATTTATTTTGTATTTCAATAAGTGGTTATGAGTTTAGTAACTTAAGACTTCTCTCAATGTTCATTTGTTTGCTGTGGTTTTGTCATGGATTGCTAAAGGGGGAGATTGTTAGGGACATGTGTGATGTAATTGGCTAATCCTTTGACAAAATGCACTTTACTTGTAATTGGGTAGATATGGAATAGGTTTAGTACTTCAAGAAACAAGTGTTTAAGTTAAGTACTGAAGCCATGCAAATCTGACCAAGAAACAAGTGAAGAAGTGCTATTCATTAAAGCTCAACAAATGTCTCAACAGAATCCTTTCTATCGAGATTTATTGTTGAAGCTTGACAGAAGCACGACACAAGCTGTATCTGTCAAGAATTACAAAATCAAGTTTTTTAGATCTGATTACACGCATATCTTGGAGTATTTGTGTAGGGTTTCTTTTCTCACAATCCTAAACATATATAAAGATTAATTTAAGAGCCGTTAAAAAGAATGCAAGGCATTGCAAAAGAATAATCCATGCATATTGTGACCAGAGACAAAATTTTCTCTAGTTCATCACATTCTCTCTAGAAGCTACTGCGTCTTTACGCCAAGGGTTTTATGACCAAGGAGCTTCCTGATCTTCATTGTTGGATAAACTAAAGAACTTTGCAGTCAACATCTTCCTCAAGTTGGTGTGTTAGTGACGTACTGGGATCCGTGCATCATTGATTAGTAACGTACTAAGATTCGTGCATTGAACGGAGAGATTGCCGCTACAATAAAAGTCCAATTGGGTATTGGGGTAAGGATTCGAATGTAGTTTGGTATTAGGTACTAGGATTTCTTTTACTTGTAACCGCTTGTTTTAATAATAGTGGATTTTCAGGAGTTGTGTCCTTAAATTCACCCGATAAAGGTTTTGCCTCGGTGGTTTTCCTCATTCGCAAACAAATCACCCGTGTCAAATTTATTTTTCGCTGCATTTAGTTTAATTGGTGATTTGTTTATGCTACCATGCTATTGCATGATTAAATTGATTTAATTAATTAACTTGGATAATTAATTAATTATTTTACCAAAGGGGTCAGTACCAAGGTAATCGATACTGTATCGGTACCAGCCATATCAACTGGTATGTACCATACCGGTACGCATACCGGTATCAAAACACAAACTTTTCGTACTAGTTTAAATACCGGCCGTACCGACCATGTACTGGTCAATTTCGGGCAATACTGGCCAGTACAGAAAAAAAGCCTTTTTTTTTTTTTTTTTAGTTTTAGTTTTAGTTTTCTAATTTTTGAATTTTTGTAAGGGCAGAATGATAACTTATTAGTATTATTTGTTTTCTTATTATGTAATGAATAATTAAGTTTTCTATTTTTTATATTGTGTTTTTTCTTTTTTCGTTTAATTGATGCTAAAATCGAAAACCATAAATAATTTGTTCTGAATTGAGGTAATGTTTTATGGTAAACTTTTATATTTATTATAATATATATACACACACACATACATACATACATACACACACACATATATATATATATATAATAACGGTAAATCCGAAATGGTATACTAGTATTGACCTGTACCGAAATATATCGTTCCACTGGTCAAATCGGTACAGCCTCCAGTACGTGATTGACTCCCTTGGTTAGTACATTCTTGACCTGTCAATTCTTATGCTAAACAATGACTCTATTACTCTGCCGTTACCTCAACGACCAGCATATTTTTTCCGTAGCTGAACGGAGGACAACAAGCGTTCAAACGAGCTGGAGAAAATCAATCTACAACCAAATCAATTTCTTATTCTGCCAATAGGAAGTATCAATTACTGAATTATACCCTCGCTAGTGTGAGTATCGTGATTAATGGTCTCACTAGAATTAGTATTCGTTTATAAGTCATGAAATTTGAACAGTGAGTAGCATATGACAATTGCTTAAAGATTTGAAACTTCATAACCGTAGTAGCCTTCAATCCAATAAGTATAATAAACCAGACCCAAGGCAAAATGGTTAGAAGACCAAGCTGTACTTTATTTTACAATTACTACATACATGCCTCACGGCATTACCATGATGACTTTGGTGGTTAATATAGAATCACACTGCTAAGGGCTTGCCATGTTTATTAGTCCATTTGGCACCCGTTAATTTGGTTTTTCGATTTTCTTTTTTGGTTGTTTAAAGTTGGAAATTATGATTATATTTGTAAAAGTAAGGTATTAAAAAGTTGTTTATAAGAAATTATGCTCCACCTTCATTCCAAATAGAAATATGTTTGTAGTGGGTCGGAATCAACTCAAAAGAATGGGAAAAAGCTGTTACACACGCAAAATAAAAAAATAAAAAAATAAAAAATAAATAAAAATTTCACGTAAGAAGAAGAATTAAAAATATGTGAGAGATGATCTTTTGATTGTTAACTAATAGAGTTTTAAATCACCTTAAGTGAGTAATTGTTAAAAAAAATTATCGAAAAAATTGGAAAAGAAAATAGATAATGAAATGGCTGCTAATGTAGCTCAATTAGAGCGTAATAATAATAAATTATACGCTTTATTTTTTAGATACATATATAGATAAATATAGATTTTATAGCAAGTGTTCTTACATGTAAATTCATCAATACAAGCGAAGACAATATAAAAGACTCAATTAGAATTTATTATGTTTCTATGTAATATTATGAATATATTGAATCAGTTGCTTATACACTTTAAAAACTTGTTGGAGTCTTTTAAATAAATTTTCATAAAAAATTATTTTTCATAACTTATTCTTAAAAAATAAAAAATTAAAAAAATTCATTGTATCTCAATAAAAAATTTACTTTAAATACTAAGTACATAAATAGTTTAGCACACTATCTTTTTACCTTATAAGGTTTTGAATTTTTAAGTTGGAAAATTTATAAAACAAAAAAGGAATATGTTAATATTATTATATATATTTCAATATTTATTGTGTCATTCTTAATAGGTCAATATTAATCTTAATTGTAAGAGAGAACACATAAGATTAAGTGGTTCAACCAGTCAGGCTACGTCCATAGAGAAAGCTTTTAGAGGTTACATTTTTACCATAATGAGTGGTACGTTACAAAGAACTCTAAGCTGGGTATATATAGGGATTAGGTTAACCCTAGTTGAGCCTAAAATCCATTACACCTTATAAACTCATTTCTTTAACCATTCCTCTCAAACTCAAGGTAGAGACTTACTGATTCCTTGACTTTGAAATATAAGCTTGTGAAACTGTCTTGAAAACGCCTTAAAAGTGACCATGAATGATCGAATCGGATGGGGAATGGATTGAACATAGTGTGGAATGAATACATGAGTGAGTTGGTGAATTTTGTTTATGTTAACTAAAAAACGATTGATAAATGTGCCAATTTGAGTGACTTTGGTGCCTCATATGGGTAAATAAACCCCAAAATCAGAATCTACATGAAAAAAACATAAGCATAAAGTATGCCTAATTTGAAAAAGTCACCTTTGTCAAAGACATTTGGTCAACTTGATCAAAAGTCAATGTTTCAAATTTAGTCTACCAGTTTGCTCCAGTTTGAATTAGTGATTAGACCAAAGATCGGGTTCAATGTTTGAAACAAGTTAGGCCAGCTTTTTCAATCATGGTTGGGCAGGGGCGGCTCCACTTGGAGCCCAGGGGTGCAAATGAACCCCCTGAATTGAACCAAAAAAAAAAATTATTATAATATTTTTTATTTTATTTTTCCTGTTTTGACATTTAAAATAAAAATTTGAACGCCTTAACCTTAACCACAATTGAAATAAACTTAAATATAATCATCTTGAAAATATCTTGATCTTTTTAAACACGGAAAAATTTCAATAACAAATTAATTTGATCTAAAATCTGGGAAAAATTTTTAATTAGCCCAACAACAAAAGTAGAATTTGCTAATCTTAAACCTTAGAAAAAACTCATTTAGATCATAAGAAATTTTAGATGAATCAATCAAATGGAAAATGAGTAGATGAATGATTCCATGACTATATACATTGAAACAAATGTAGCTAGTAAGATTGATAATGAAGATATCAAGTAACTATTTCAAAATACGAAACATCATAAAAGGTAATTGTAAAACTTAATATATTAAATAATTTTTTCTTTTTTTGGTGATGTCGATATTTTTAATTTATCTTTTGTTTAAAATTTTATATAATTTATATTTCTTATTGAACACCCTAGAAAATAATCCTAAAGACGCTACTGTGGTTGGGTTGGGTTGGGTAGGACCTAGATTCTGCTAATGTAGTAATTTTGCGTCACTGACATGGCGATGGTGTGGCAATGACATGGTGGTGCTACCATGATAAGTGATGTGGCACTAACATAGTGTTGAAGTGTCTAATGATGTGGCACATATGTGCGTAAGGAGCTTTAGCAAGCACCTGTGCTGTGTGAGTGCCCCTAATGGCACTATTGAATTATCAACGCATGGTAGGAGACTTGGGACAATTGAGAGAGCACTTGGGTCCTTGTTTTAGGTTGATTTTTGTTGTTGTTGCTTTGGTCATTAAAGGCCAAGGAATATCCAAGTGTGGTGTGTGATAAGAGTTCTTTCACTTTCGATCTATGATGGTTGTAGCGGTGGCTCGAGAAGTTTGAGTGAAAAGACCATAAATATATATATATATATATATTGATTGGGAAGCTCAACTAGGTTGTCTTAAATTGATTTGGCTTTTTGTTGATAGTTGTAGCGGAGAAAATGGGCTAATGCCCTTTTCGCGCAAATTATGTAGGGTTTTGCTATTTTTCTCAAACTAATTAGGAAAATGCCTCTCTTTTGAAACTCGATTTGAGATAAATCGAGTTAGGCCTTATAGTGGCGTTTTTAAAGAGTCTATAGTGACATTTTAAGGACCTATAGTAGCGTTTTGTAACTCAACCTCCATGAACTCGAGTTATAGGTAAAATAAATAAAAAAAAAAATTTCCTATAACTCGAGTTCATGGAGGTCGAGTTATAAAACATCACTATAGGTCCTTAAAATGTCACTATAGGCTCCTTAAAACGCCATTATAGGTTATAGGGCTCCAGAATTTTTTTTTTTTTTTTTTAACTTGATTTTGATCCAATCGAGTTTCAAAAGAGGGACATTTCCCTAATTAGTTTGGAAAATGGGGCAAAATGCTAGAAAGTTTGTATGAAAGGAGCATTTGCCAATTTTCTCCTAGTTGTAGCAACTAGGGCTTTTGGATTTTTTATTTTCCGTCTGTTTGATTGACACAAAGGATTCTTGTAAAAAATAATGGTCTTTAAAACATTAAACTAACAAGCAATTGAAGGCCATAGAAAAGTGGCTTTGACACTACCTTATATTATAAGAAAACATAGATAGTAGAAAATTGATATAGGAAAGCAGAAGTGAGAAAGAGGGAATACAAGAAATTACATAGTTCAGTCTAGTGTGTTTATGTCCATGGAGGAAGCATTTAGCGGGTAGATCTTTATTGTAATGAACGGTGAGTTATAAAGAACATTAAGCAAGATATATGTATAGAGATTAGGTTAATTCTAGTTAGGCCCACAATATACATGGCCTTTCGGGTCATTACACGTAACAAAATAATGTGATTGTTGGAAAGAAATGAATATTATTTCCAACATATGGACTAATTTTTCAATCGAGCAGAAAACTAATATTTTCAACATAACTATCAATAACTTCATTTTATGACCGCGAACAAAGTCAGAATTTCATTACGATTAGTTTTGGACGAAGAAAAAAAAAATAGAACCTTCATTCGTTATCTTCTTCTTTCTGGATTGTTTTTTCCTCATCACGTGCTGAATAGTCAAAGCCGTCATGCGTTGAGGGGGACCCTCCAACCTCATCTTTTTCGTTTCGTTTGGTAATAGCTACCCATCTTTTCTCCATCTCATTTTATCTTATCTAATGCATAAACCAAGACTACAATAAGTAGACATGGCAAAACAGGCGGGTCGGATCAATCGGGTTACAGGTCAAATGGGTCACGGGTCAAAAACGGATTATTTTAAGTGGGTTAAAAAGGGGTTCGGGTCAATCGGATTGCAGGTCGGGTCGGGTCGGGTTGACCCGTATTTTCACATGAAATTTTTTTTTATTTTTTATTTTTTATTTTTATAAAGAAAACAATATGTATTTGCCATTTAGAAAGTTATGCAACATATTACTTGATGTAAAATGCATTATTTTGAATTCACCACTTATATAAAGAATGAACTTAGTTAAACTTATTAATACTTATTCAATAATTTTAAAATTATACAAATCCTAACATTGTTATCCAAAACAAAATAACAAAAAGATAAGTAAAACAAATACACAAGTTTTATTTCTACATAATATCAACATTCCAAAATATAAAACAAAATTACAAATGACTTATTGGATAACTCATTTGATAAAAAATAAAAACATATAAGAAAGCTACAATCTTGAAAATTAATTTTATAATCTATTATCAAATGTGATTGGCACTCTATTTCAATTTGAGATATACATTAAAGTTTGATTGCTTACTTATTTATACATGGTCTCTTTTATGAAGATTATATCATTGTTAAGCAGCACATAATTTATTTTGAAAAAACATTTATTTTGAACATAAATTGTTAAAAAATAGGTCTAAGTATTCATAATTTGTGCTAATTTGATACTTTAGCTTTACTATTTTCACACTTGTGAATGTGTGTCACACATGTCTACAATTTTAAATTTGTTTTTAACTCTACTGTAACCAGATTATCTTAGCATGTACTTTACTATTTGATATCTAAAAATCTTTACTCATAACAGAATGCTCAACCATTTATCTTTCAATTAATTTGCATGCAGTTATGTAAATGTATCAATTGTTTCCTTAAAGCTCACAATAAACAATTAAACCAATATTGTCTTAATTTCACTTTTTTTTACCCCAAAAAAAAAAAAAAAAAGTTTTAAAAAAATGGTTCAGGTTTGGGTCGGGTTGCCGGTCAAGTCAAGCTGACCTGCGAAAAACACGGGTCGGGTCACGGGTTAACCCGTTTTTACTTCGGGTCAAAAAAATCGAGTTCGGCTCAGGTATTTTTCGGGTCAGGTCGGGTCATGTTAGGAAATTCTGACCCGTTTCGCCATGTCTAACAATAAGTAGATGAAAATATTGGTAAAGTGCAGCTACTGATACAGTGATACTTGCAAATTGAGGAAAAGTGGCCGACTTCAAAATTCCCATATCCTGGTTTCTATTATTAAGCTTGCTTAACCTATTAAGCAGAAGTGAAGAAGCACCAACTTATGCCGCTCATTACTGCTCCAATTCAAGTTGTTATTTACAATTATTTTGTGTTGACTTTAATTCCGTATCAAATTTGATTGTAATTTTGTTCAATCATATATACCCTGTATTTTATGTGGGATTTTATTGTTTGAGTTGTGTGTAAGAGAGAGTGTGAAGACTCAAGCACCTATTGAAGACAAAGTGGATTTCGCGAGAAGTTTCGCGAGAAGCCTTCCCACGAAGTGAGTCACGTGTAGAGCACATGACTGGAATGCAAATAGTCATGACAGCTGGTTTTCGCGAGTAAGGCCTTCCAGCGAAATACCTGCGAAATATTCTGTTTTACTATTTTGGCATATCAGCTACACCATATCTTCACCCATACTATATATA
The DNA here is from genome assembly GCF_002906115.3 of Quercus suber. NCBI lineage: Eukaryota > Viridiplantae > Streptophyta > Magnoliopsida > Fagales > Fagaceae > Quercus > Quercus suber. The sequence goes on along the minus strand of NW_027070018.1, from coordinate 7,042 downwards.
CTCACATTACCCACATATTGTGAGGGATGCTTTTCAGAGAGAAAACCCTAGATATTACCCTTGAGAGTTAGAGATTGTTATACCCACAATCCTCTACACAATCCTTTGTGATTTTCCTCAACTCCTACCTCTCCCTCTCCATATCCAGATCTTTGAGAGGTTGATAGTTCAAACACTTACCACACATATTCTGTGTGTAAAGTGAGGTTTTGGTACTACTAGGAAACATTGGAAGAAGTCAGTTGTTTGGGAAGAAGTCAGTTGTTTGGCGGATGCAATTAGGCTGAATTGCATGGTCCAGAGAGCTAGAGAAGACAAGGCATCGTCAAGTTAGTTGGTAGCAAGAGCTTGGAAGGCTCAAGTACATAGGGTAGACTAGGCTTGAAGGGTCTTTTGTTATTCGTGTACTCCAACTTATTTTCTAGTGGATCAATTTACCGCTTGGAGGGCGGCAGAGAGGTTTTTCGCCATGTTCTTTAATTTTCTTTTCGATAACACATCGTGGTATTATCTTGTGTTTGCATCTTTCTTCTCTACTCTTTTAGCTTTCATTTTATTACTGTTATTTGATGAAAATGGTTTAGAGTAGTTTTATTGTTTGTTCGCTTGCATTTACTCTTATTCCACACTTAGTTATGTTAAGAGTAAAATCAACCGAGTCGTAATTTTTAATTTGGGGTTTAAACAAGCTCTTGTGTTTTTACACAAATTCAAGCTTTTACAAGCTTTTTCACTCCCAACAGTACCTACCAAGCCAATCTCAACCTCCTCCTCTCTAATCTATCTTACAACTCCACATGCCTAGATGGGTTCTACAAAACCAGTGTGGGTCAAAACCCTCAAGACGTGGCCTTGGTTCTTCTTTTCTGCCGTGGTGATCTCACCTCGGCTGCTTGTAAAGATTGCATCTCTACTGCAACAAAAGACATACGAAACCACTGTCCTTTCGACAAAATCATCCTAATCTGGTACGATGTGTGCACGTTGCGTTACACCAACGAATCAGACCTGAACAACTTAGTTCCCTTTGAGAACTTTAACACTACAGCCCGAATGTCATCGAGCCAGACTGGTTCAACGGGTTATTAGCAAGCACCATGAATTCATTGAAGCAACAAGCTGCCAATTCCCAATCAGACAAGAAATTTGCAATGGCGACTGTAAAGTTTACGAGCTCGATGACACTATATTGTTTGGTGCAGTGCAGATCGGAGCTTTCTATCAGTTTTGGAAAGTGCCATCGATTCTCTTCCCATGTCCTAGGGGTGTCAATGTTTGACCCAACCCGCGAACACGACACGAACCCAACATGGGTTTTTTTGGGTTAGAGTTGGGCCTTAATGGGTTTGGGTCATAAACGGGTCGACCCGAAAGCGACACGATAAGAAACGTGTCATAAGCGGGTTAACTTGCATAACCCGCAATAGACACATTTGACACGCCAATTTATTTGTATCAACCTGAAATATCCCACTTAACACAACCCGTTTAACTTGTATAACAAATAAATATTTATTTTATTTTAGATTTGTCAAATACCTTTTATATCCAACATATATTTTAAATTTAAAAAGAAAAGTGAGTAATTACAAAAATTTACAAGAGATATAATTGGAAATTGAAACTTTGCAGACCCTACAACTACTAATACTTTTTTTTTTTGCATAGAACTTACACAAATGAAATTGGATGAGCTTGTGAAAGATGTTATGAATTTGGATATCAACAAAGAATCTATAGATGATAATCATGGTCATAGTCAGGATTAGTCTATTATTTGCTCAAATTCTTTCAATATTGATACTTAGCATTTGGCGAGTTCCAAAAATATTATATTTTTGTTGAACTATGTTATTTTATTTTTGTTAAACTTTGCTATTTTGAATTTGAGTTGAAGTGTATGCACTTCTTTTGGAGTGTAAAGAACTTATTTCTAGATGAATGTTATATTTTTGTTGAACTATATTATTTTGAATGTGGGTTGAAGACTTAAAGTGTATGCACTGCTTTTTAGGATGTAAAAAAAATTATTTCTAGATGAATGTTATATTTAATATTATGCAGGTTGAAATGGGTTGTGTTACATTCATGTCAACTCAACACGACTTGTTTATTAAGCGTGTTAAATGGGTTGGGTCAGGTCAACCCGCCTTATTAATAGGTCGGGTTAGGGTTGAAGGATCATGACACGATTATTAAATGGGTCGGGTTAGGGTTGAGCCATTTAGTCGAATACTCCTACCTCGACACGACACGAACCCGACGCGCTAACCCGAATTGACACCCCTAGGTGGAACAATTGTGCTTCCGAGCTCTAATATTAGATACGAACTTTACCCGTTTTTTAAATACACGGCATCATCTACTCCACTTCCTCCTCTGCCTCGAGGTATGCTATATATAAATTCTTTTACCTCAATAGCATCATTAATTTTCTCTAAGATTTTCTAATGTTTCTGGCTTCGATTCAAGGAGAAATTATACTTTGGACCACGCCACTTGTTAACTATTTTACTATCGTCTCTATTTAAAATTGCTGAATGACATAGTCTGCCAGAAATACCGTTAATTTGTCCAGTTCATCAGAGTTATAGATGTATAGTTAATATTCGAATATAGGAAATTAAAAAATGGTAATTGTTATTATGCATGAATATTTCTTGTCCTTTTTATTGAAGGTATTTATGGTCAGTAAATATTGCCTTTTGCTTGAATTCCCTTTCTGCCTCTCATCTTAGATCAAATTATCACTTCTTAATATTTTTAAAAGGAGACCTTCAGTTCAAATCTCTCTCTCTCTCTCTCTCTCTCTTTCTCACTCAATATCGAATTATAAAATAAAAATAAAAATAATAATAATAAATTAAATTAAAATTTTCGAAAGTAAACTAACTTTTTTCTTTCTATACCAAACTTAAAACTAGTATACCAACTTGTCGTACGCTCGTAGTAATAAAGTGGAAGACATCACAAAAGCAATGGCAATTGCTTTGAGTTCTCTGTACTAACAGGGGGTTAAATATTGATAACTAATGTCTAAGAAGCACAAACACTCAAAATTTCTCTGATGTATTCGTGTTTGACAGGTGTCTTTGTTACACTTGTTGGGAATACTTGTTAAGATATATTTTTTAATGATTTTGATAGTTGTTATTTATTTTAAAATATGACTATAAAAAAATATAATATATACCTAAAGGTTCATATTGATTACTTAATTAGTTGTTGTATCTCCACCGTATATGGACTAATTTTTCAAGAATTGTAGTCTAGGAAAAGAATAGATGATAAACTTTTTACTAATTAAGTTTTCAGTACATATCCATATACATATAGCTTCCTGTGGTTCACTTTTTTTATTGATCTGATTGGCCAATTGCTAACCACTTATGTAACATAACCTTAGAGAAAACAGGCGTTGTACTACTCTCTTAGCTACATGGACCTTTAATTCCCATAATGGACCATCAAAGTTTTTGCCAAGTCAATGATGTGGTTAATTGTTTTTACAGGAAAAAGTAATTCATCTGCAACAATTATCGCCATTGCTGTCCCAGTTTCTGTTGCTATGGTGCTTTTTGCCATTGGAGTTTGCTTCCTGCGTAGAACAAGTAAGAAATACAATAAATTTCCGGAACCAAATGGTAAAAAATAGTTGTCTGATCATCATATATATGTCATTATCCTTAAACATTTGTCCGTACAATTTTTGTCATTTCGAGAATTCAATATATTTAATGTTTGGTTGTGTAGCTGGAATTGAAATAACAGCCATAGAGTCCTTGCAATTTGACTTGGTTACAACTGAAACTGCCACGAACAAGTTCTCGGATGATAATAAGATTGGTAAAGGTGGTTTTGGTAAGGTTTATAAGGTAGGAATATAGTTATACATAAATACATATATATATATATATATTTCAATGAATAATTTTTAATTAGATGACATTATAATGCTTAAAATTACACAAAGTGGAAGTTACTCCTAACCCTATATATTTCCAGGGTACTTTTCCCAATGGACAAGAAATAGCAGTGAAGAGATGATCCAAAAGCTCTGTGCAGGGTGCAATAGAATTTAAGAATGAGATTGTGCTGGTTGCCAAGCTTCAACACAGGAATCTAGTGAGACTCTTGGGATTTTTCTTTGAAGGAGAAGAAAAGATACTTATTTATGAATACGTGCCTAACAGAAGCCTTGATTACTTTTTATTCGGTTTGGCCAATTTGAACTCGTTCTTGATTTATGTTTAATTTTGTATCCAAGGAAATGCATGGTAGCCTAAAAGTTTAGACAATGACATACATGATACATCACTTTAAAATCGCCTGACATCTTAAGGCACAAATGTTTCAATGATCTGCTTGTCATGAACTTTCTACAAGCTGAAAATTTACAAAATAATGAGAATATATAAAGTTGATCTTTTGAATTGAATCAAATAATTTTATCATCCTATTGAGTCTCATTCATTTCTGAGTTGAATATTTAATTTTTTTTAAAAAATTAATAGACTCAAAGAGGCAAGGGCAACTGGATTGGTCAAGTCGTTACAAGATTATAGGAGGGATCGCTCAAGGGATTCTCTATCTTCATGAAGATTCTCGGGTTAGAATTATACATTGTGATCCTAAAGCTACCAATGTTTTGTTAGATGCCAATATGAATCTAAAGATTTCAGATTTTGGCATGACAAGAATATTTGTAGCAGATCAAGCTCAAGGAAATACAAGTAGAATCGTTGGAACATAGTAATAATTTTTTTTAATTGCTTTATTCGACCTTACTTAATCTAAATCAACAGAATCACTTATTGTCTTTTGTAGTATGTTAGAATTATCGAAAAAGGAAAGATTTGTACTTTTTAAGGTGATTGATAGCTTGAAAAACAAACGACTTTACAATTATGCTACTATAATTGGTTTCCAAAATCTTACTTGTTGATATTGTTGTATTGATGGTACTTGTTGGCAGTGGTTACATGTCTCCAGAGTATGCAATGCAAGGACGATTCTCAGTAAAGTTTGACGTGTTTAGTTTTGGCGTCCTAATTCTAGAGATTATAAGTGGCAAGAAGAACAATTGTTTCTATCAGTCAGAGCACGATGAGGACCTCTTAAGCTATGTGAGTGTGGATCAAATTATCTCAATTTTGTGTTAAACTATATGAATGCCAATATTATCAGTTCCAAGTGCTTAAGAGAAAAAATAATTGGGGTGGTTCTGGCTGGCCAGGGTCCAGTAAATAGAAAATTGTAATGATTTTGGATATTTTCTTTGCAGACTTGGAAACAATGGAAAAATGGGACACCCATTGAATTGTTGGATCCAACTATGAGAGGTTCCCATTCAAGAAATGAAGTCATTAGATGCATCCATATTGGGTTACTGTGTGTTCAAGAAAACCCAGCCAACCGACCTACAATGGCAACAGTAGGTCTCAGGCTTGACAGTTATTCTGTTAGCCTGCAGTTACCTCAGCAGCCAGCATTTTTGCTTCGGAACAAAGCAAACAGGAATATGCCAAAAAAGGAGCTGCAACATGATAGTTTTTCAAGCCAGTCGGTGCCATGGTCAGTTGATGGAGAACCGATCACTGAACTGTATCCTCGATAGTGTAAGGAAGCAAGCTGTTACCCAGCTTTAATCACTTATTTTTTTTACCATGTGATGAAACTAGAACTTATAGCTACACATGGCTTTGGTTGGTTTAAGGAATGTATAGTGTTGAATTTAGGACAAAAAGTCTGAGTTACAAGTTCTTTAGTTCGAGAATAAGTACATACATGTTGGAATCTCCTCTTTTCTCTGCCCTTTCGGCCAAAAACTCAATTATAAAGGAAAAACGTGTAAGTGCGTACATATTGTGGTCGTCACATATGTGAATGCTAATTGGGCTATTTCCTGGGCTAATACAAAACCAAGAGTAGAGGACTGGCATAAATGACATACAGTAGATTTAGTATTCAATGAGCTTGCGAACTCTGGCTAAGCTTGAACCACCTATCAAAAGAACTCTCTAGGCTTGAGTTTTCAAGGGCAGGGAAAAAAGAAATTCAATTTATGGGAGTGTTGATGATTAAAAAGCCTTGGATGTAGAATGAACCAGATAATCATGTGAGCGATGAGAATGAATGAAACCTGAAATAAATAATAATAATAATAAAATAAAAAATAAATAAAAGAAAGATTGAGAATGTGATTGTTACTTATAGATCATGGACATTTGAAATGTGATTATTAACACATTAATGAAAAGACTTTCCTTCTTTTTTTTTTTTTTTTCCTCTCTTTTTCGAAAGGTGAAACAAAGTTTTTATGTTTAGCATATTTACAAATAAATTACAATATGTAATTAAAAAGTAATTTGCATACTTTATTGAAATGAAAACAATTAAAGCTACTATATATTAAAAGATTTATGATCAATAATTCAATATACAAGATAAATTTAGATGAGAATTAGTAAAAGTGTATCCTTAAGTATTAAAAGATATATTTTTTCTTCAGAGGAATTGCAATTTATGCATCTGACCTCTGTTGTTGTTGTTTTCTTTTTTCTTTTCTTTTTTTGGTGGAGAAATAAAATTTTGAGTTATTTGTTACAAGAAGATAAAGATCTTGAGACATAATTATAGTCCGACAAGGATTTTGAGACATAAGGCCTACACTCATTTTCATTTAGTGGGGGTGTTGTGGATAGCTCCAGTTTAAAGGTTCTAATAACAGCGTGTACATCCATTTACCTCTATCCTAATTCGTAATTCTTCACGATTCAAGTAAGATTTGCTTTATTATTTTCTTATATCTCAATTAAAATATTAAAGAAAATAAATTCACTCGGATTACGTTGGAAATACATAGGATTTTCTTGGCATCTCTCTCCAGTTTGTAGTGATTTTAGTGGAAGAATTAGTAGAATAGTCGAGTCGCTTTTGTTGTCCTGCATCAAGAGGCCCCATATGCACCACCCATGTCCTCACCGTACCTCTATCCCGTTGAGCAATATATTATCCGAACAAAAAAAAAAAAAAAAAAAAA
>NW_027070017.1:438278-497801 GCF_002906115.3 Quercus suber | reverse complement strand
AGCGAGATAATTGCTAAATCTATTACATTTATTAGCCCCCCATCAATAAAAATGCCAGAAGAAAAGGTTATTTTGATCTTATTCTGCATTTAATTTTCTTTAATCCCAAGAAGTGCCTTCAACTTTCATAATCCTCATATTATAGTCGCTCTTTCATCACTCTATTTCATCATCCTTCGACTTTATTTATGGGCCTCGTTGAGTTAGCAATAGGAAAAGCCCAATGTTCTAATCATTTAGCGTTGAATTTTTTACCTATCTTTTAAACTTGTGTTATGCATGGCCGAATGATATGAGCTGTATTGGGAAGTTTAGATATGGAATTTTTTGTCAGAACCTGCTGAGGTGATTGTCCACCACATCAGTCAATCAGTCAATCATTTTAGAAAGTTGTGACAAAAGCTAAAAAATTGTATTTAGAGTATTTTTGGATACTGTTTATTTTGCTGAAATTAAAAAATTACTGCTGAAAGCACTATAGATAAAGGTAAAAGTTAATTGAAATAGTACAGTGAGACTTATGAATAGTGCTAAAAAGTGCAGTGGAGTCTATGAATAATAAAAAAAATAAGTTGAATAATGAAATAATTTTAATTTTTCATTCACACCCAAATGTACACTTACGTAACAGAGAATAGAACATAGAACATGGTAGGATATAACTTACATACAATAAGGATAAAAAAACATAGATTAACAACGAGTCTATTATTGTTTCTTTAAAAATAACTGTTAAGGATGATTTGTTGTGGAATTCACCTAATAAAAATTGGTAAAAATTAATGAGGTGATCGAAAATATTACTGAGGTGATAAATGAAACTTAAAAAGTTGGCTTTATTAGCTCTATATTCTATAAAATTGATAAAAAAGCTAACATAAAACAAAATGATTTGACATAGAGTTATTTCTTAATGATTTTTTTTTTTTTTTTTGGGTTTAATGGGTACTTTACGATGTCTATTAACACTACCCAAACATAAAAAGTCTGTTATTGGGCTAAAGTTGTTAATTTAACTGGTTGGTAACCAGTGGGGTGCGCAAGAATGCAGGTAATGTGGATTTCTCTATCTTTTTAAAATTTTTGTCTATTTATGAATTTTGATAATTGTTATGATTATTAATATGTATTATTATGATTGTGTTTATATATGAAACAAAATATTGTATCATTAGACATTTATTATAAAGTATACTATGTTCTAAAACTTGACTGTTCATATCTTATTTGAAAAATGCACAACTGAAATAACTTTATTATATCACAATAATAAAAAAAATCAGTTAAGAAGTAACAAATTTTTTTTTTCTAAAATAAAATTAACAAGAATGAACAATTTTCAATTGCTACCGAACAATATTCTTATAAGACTTTTTAAGTTGACAAAATATAAGAATGACCATAGTGTAAGAATTTTAATATGCTCTAGTGTTTGCCCGTATGCTACCTTAGCTGCTGTCGGCTCACCCGGTGCAAATGGCTTTCATTTTTTTTTTTTCTCTTTTTTATGAAACCAGTCACCCTTTTGTTGAAGGTCATTTGAGCTTTTCTTGGAACCTAAACATATCCATGTATGTATATGAAGTTACAAGTTAGTTTATATTATATATATAAAAACTGAAGCATTTTGACTTTTTTTTTTTTCCTTGAACTTTTTCATGTTGTGTCATGTTAGTTTTTGAGACTTCACAATTTTGCATATCATTATTCTAAATTTTTTTAATTGAGTTTAATTTCTTCTTTATATTTAAACCATCCCTTAAAATCTTGGTACATCATACTTTGTATGTATTCTACATTTAAACTATCCATCAAAATTTTGCTAGCTTGGGCCGTGGACTAGGTCGCAACAAGGAGGATCTCAGAATACTAACATGTGATTAACGATTACTAACTTTATTAGTATTTAAAAAAAAAAAAAAGCGTGGATCACAGTCATTCTATCGGATTACAACAACATTTTAGCAATTAAAAATCCAAAAGATAAACTCCGATCTCCTTTCTAGTAAAGTGAGAATTATAATTTATATATAGTAAAATAAAGTGTTATTTTCTGATCTGAGGATCTTGTTAAGCAAGTTGGGGGTTGTAAAGTGAAATCTTCTTGCTTAGGAGGTTTTGCTTCCACTTAGTAGAATAGTGATTTCTTCTCAACTTGTAGGGACGAGGATAGATGATAGTACTTTCAAGCAAGAAAAAAAAAAAAGAGATAGAAGATGGGAGAGAGGTGCAATTTGTTATAATAAGGTTGATACACGGGCTGATGTCGTGTGTGATACGTGGATATATATTGGTTTTTGATATAGGTGGGGATTAAACTTCAAATTCTTATTCAGAAATTTTACCAATTGAGTTAACTGGAACCCACATATGTTATAGCTTTTTTTAAAATATTAAAAATTTTTTGACTTATATATAATATTTATTATAAAATATAATGATTGAAGAATAAGTTTTAATTATATTATATATGTCATTAAAAAGAAAGTAAAATAAAAATTTTCTATGATTAATATATGTAAGAATATAATAACTATTTTACTTGAGTTAATTTATAATTATTAAATTATTTCGACTAAATTAAACATATGATTATTTATTACATTATTTTTTATTATATGTGTTATTAAATTTGTTTTTGTCTTTTGCTATTTTTGTTCCAATAGTTATCAAAGCAACTAAACTTGAGCAAGAATATCACATTCCGAACTAATTTTTTTTTTTAAATGTAAATTTTAGAAAAATAATTACATTAACCTTTGTGCTTGCACCTCCGGTTTGGACCTATTCGGCAAGAACACTACTTTTATTCATGTTCGGACGCACCATGCATATATCACATCATCATTTTTTTTTTTTTCATGCAACTAGCCTGTAATGAAAGAATTGAAAAATATGTATTTGTATATGTTGAATTTAGAAAGAGTAATGTCATGTCACAACATATTCACAATAAATTTTGGGTAACAAGTTGATATAAGTTATAATTTGAGTTCAACATTTATATATATATATATATCCACCGGTAACAACCAGCTACCTAAAATTTATAGTGAAGATAACATTATTCATAATATATACACACTCTATAGAATAATGAATTTATACCTTCTATAAATAATGAATTCATAAAAATAAATGCATTTATCTCTTTAAAATTTAAGATTATTTCATTATTAAATAGAATTTTAATTTATGATGTCCATTCTATGATGATTGTGTTTTATTATTAGGTCAAGATATCAATATGTTTTTGGTGCAAGCAGGGTTCAAACCACGTATTTCTTATTTGACAACAAGAAACTTTACCGGTTAAGACATAACACTAATTTATGATGTTGCAATATAAGTTAATAAAGACCATAGATTTTAGTAAAATCAAACTATAATTAATTAAAAAAAAATTAACTTAAGTTATATGACAAAAGCAATAAGATTTAAAAAAAAAAATGAAAAATCAAAACTAAAACTTATGAGAGAAGATAAATAATTAAAAATAAATAATGGAACTTCATTTCTTTTAAAAAAATTAAAACTTTTTAATAATAAATTGTAATATAATTTTAATGTAGTGAAACTATTTCATCCAGAATAAAAATTAGCTTAATAGTTTTAATGTATTTATTGTACGTGATGGGTACTCTTTTATTATATACACTGTAGATAAAGAGAGAGTATTTTTTTTTTTTTTTTTTTTTGTAGAATAAAAGGAGAATATTCACTTATTGCAAGGACTCAATTTGTAAAAGCTCTCGTAAATCAAAGGGAAATTCATCCCATAAGCCCAAACAATACATTTTTAGAGAGTGGGTTCAAGAACTAGGTCCTAACAAACGGACAATGCCCAAAACAGGACTCACATCCGTTGAAGGCCGACGTGCCAAAGTTACTTCTCAAGGTCTCTCCTCGGCACCGATCTTAGGATCCTGAACGAGGTCCCTCCTTTTTAATTGTTCTGTTGGTTCCCCTTTCTCACCATCTCTTTCTTTCACCTGTTGATCATCCACGCGCTTCCCTTCTGACCGTCCATCCCATCAGCTGCATTATCAGTAATCATGTGATTTGTAGTGGGCAAGGTTGCCCTGTCTAGGAGTCACATCTCCATTAGTGTGGTCAGAGGGTTAGGTGAGTGCATTTATTGTGGAGGTGACAACTTGTCTTGGGCTTGTTCCCCCACTTGGTGTTGGCCTCGGTCCACTGAGGACAGGGTCATCCTCGGTGGGGACCCTTACAGCTCAGACCTTTATACAACGTTCTCGGGCAATTCTCCATCTTCGGCATGGGCCTTGGGCCGGATGTAAAATGGGCCGAGGTTATCAGACTTTCAAGCCCCACAAATGGGCCGAGGCTATCAGACTTTCAGGCCTCACACTTATTTTATCGACAATTTCTAAGATAGAACTTATATTATATAGTATATGATATAATAATGTATATAGATATAAATAAAAATGAAAGATGAGCATATGTGTGTTATTGGAGAGTTTAGGTCCCTATCTTTTCTTTTGAAAGAAAATACGTAGATTTCACACAATAAATTAGCATGGCCGTATGAAATTAAGCTTATCACATGACACATTAAAATTTATCATTTGGGGTAATGAAGTTAAGGTATTTTCCTTTATTCCAACAATAAGAATCTTTTGTGTCTTGGAAGTTGGAACCAAGTTTTAATGTAAAAAAGAAAGAAAAAAAAATCACTTATTTAAGGTTTCGTTTAACTTATATTAGGATATGTTTCTATACAGATATTTTAAAAGATTTCTTACAAAGATCACGACTTCAAACTTCGAAGAAATAGCCTCTATAGCTGATTTATAAAAGACAAAAACAAAATATAAGATAAAAAAGCAATAAGACATGCATATACGAATTGTATAGATGACCAATAACGAGTTAGTGGTATTTCGTATTTTTTTAGTTTCACAAGATAGGATTAGAATCTAAGGGCAATCACTCTATAATGATTATATATTATACACACAGATAAATATACACTCACAGATAGTGTATTATTGGGGGTGTCCGTAACTTTTTAACATTTTGGATCAGACTCCGTAAAACGATTCCATGTTGACTCCACTCCAGCAAGTGTCTAGTGATTAATAAATAAGAAATTAAAGCTTATAATATGTAACTTAGGGGATGAGTCCACTTTAGCTACAACATGAAATAAATATATATAATCAAAAGCTTAGCAGAATATAAGACAATTTATGATAATTATAATAGTTGAACACCCAACAGCTAGCCTACTGTTTAACAATTCTTGGTGCTTGTGGCAAGTGGCAACTGTTTTAGTGACAATTATAGTGCTATACAGTACAGACATTCACATAAGGACTTTTACTACATCTACATGTTGAAAATTTTAAATAATATTGCTAATAAAACTTATCTAAATTAACCTTTCTTTAGAATAGTAGTAGTGGTCCTAGTGGATAGAAATTATATCTCATCAAAGGGAGATCACTGATTCAAGATGAATCTACATAGAATAATGGATTTATTTGTGAGTTGCTGGATGATGCGAAGCTAGAACTTTTTCTCAAGACGGGCCAATGAGTAAAATTTAAAATATATTTTCTATTTTAATAAAAATTGCAAGGGGGATAAGGGTTTAAAAAAAAAAAAAAAACCTAGGGACCCCTCCCTCTGCCAATGGTGATAACTTACAGTAGAAGAGGCCAAACTGCCAAAGTGTTGGCCGATCTTGACCTTTAGCAACAAGATCAGCTAACACTTGTTCTATGAAGTATTTATCATCAACTTGTTTATAGTTTTAGGGAGTATTGCTATCCAGTGGTTGTAAGAATTACTAAATTATTTATTTTTAAATTAAATAATGATGTGAGAATTTTATTCCAAGTTTAACCATTTGGAGGTTTGGTTTTCTCAAAGAAAATCACTACTTACTGTTTAGACTTTTATTTTCTACATATATAAACTTTTTTTTTAATAATTCGATAATTATAATGGGAGATAGGGAATTGAATCTTGGATGTCTCCATTGGAAACACTAAGAGATGCCAACCAGTTGAGCAACAAAACTCTTGACCAACCAAGTTCAACATAAAAGAATATTACAAATGATTTTATAGTTTAGGGTGGATAGTTGCGATTAATTGTAATATAAAATTTTAACATAAATGCATAACCATTAGATCAATATTTTATAAGAAATTTATCGCTAATTTTTACTAAAAAACTCATGATTTTAATAAGAACTAGTCCCTTAGCATGTGCTTTTGGAGAATTAGGTGAAAGGATTAGCAAAAATGAATTAATAAATGATAAATCTTGGGTTCAGTGCTTTGTGTTCATTAACAAAATCTAAAGTTTGGCAAGGATTATCATACTTTTAAAAACCAAACCAGTCCAATCAGTTCAAGCATGAATGAGATTTAAATTGGTTTGGTCAATACCCTATAATTGAAACTTTCTAAAAAACTAGTGAATATAAAAAAACATAGTTCAACCACTCAAACCGAAAATTAGAATTGGTTTTGACTCACCATTTCTTACTTACCCAAAAAATCTTTTGACCTACACAAACCGAGCAAAAAAAAGGAGGAAATAGCAGTAAAGAAGCCCAACATTAAATAAAAATTGAGGTTTCTTTTTAGTGGGAGTGAAAATCAAGTTTTAGCCCAACATTGTTGCAACTGCAACTCAATTTATAGTTTCATTTTATTAATTTTGACACTAGTTTTAGATAATGAAGTGGAAATTAACAATTAATTTCAAATCAGTGTATTTTTTTATTATTAATAATTCGGATAGTTACAGTGAAAAATGGAAAACTTGAACCCTAGACATTTATATTAGAAACATCACTAAGTGCTAATTGAGTAATAATACTCTTGACATTTCAAATCAGGGTGTTGACTATTGATGAACATGATCCGTTTGAATGTTGCATGCATGAAAAATTTTACAGAGGTAGAAATTAGGTATAGGAATAAATACTACTTTTGAGTTTTGAGGCAAAATGTGTTCATAACTGAAGTCCTTCTTTTTCTGGTAGAAAGTGTAGAAGTAGATCAGCTAGGGATGGGAACACTACTTAGTTGGTGCTTATACCAATCTGGTTTTGACAAGAGTAATAGCAGATGCATTTGGCAAGATATTTTGAGCAACACCAATTGGAGACTTACATGTAAAATTATGTTGAATAAATTATGAAAAATTATTCACTTTTTAGGTATTATGGTTGAATCGAGTGTTGCTTGATGGTTGGACCATATATATAGGCAGTGGCGATGCCACGTACAGGTCAGGGTGTTCCTAGGAACATGCTGACCTGGAAAAAATTAAAATTTTATATATTTTTTTTTTATATTTAAGCTGTATTAGAAACACCGTCAATCACAAAATTAGGAATACCCTCAAATGCCACGTACAGGTCAGGGTGTTCCTAGGAACACGCTGACTTGGAAAAAATTAAAATTTTATTTTTTATTTTTTATATTTAAACTGCATTAGGAACACCCTCAATCACAAAATAGGAACACCCTCAAATTAAAAAGAAAATTTATCTGTTCAACTTTCAAGCAAAAAAAAAAAAAAAAAAAAAAAAAAACCCCAAAAAAAAATTTGAACTAAAATCTGGAAAAAAAAAAATGAACTAAAATCTGAAAAAAAAAAAAAAAATTTGCAACAGAGTCAAGCGCACGGTGAGCCCAACAGAGCAAACCCACCCACAGATTCTAAAAAAAAAAAAAACCAACATAGAGAATCAGAAATCAAACCTACCGTATCCACGGTCACGTCGCTGGCAGAGAAAGCAGAGAAAACTAAACCCAATACAGTCTATACAGAGCAAAACCAAACCCCAAAACAAACTCCAATACTGTGTTTATCAAAAAAAAAAAAAAAACCCCAATGCAGAGCCTTTATACCAAAACCAAACCAAAAAACCCCAATACTTGCTCCTCGTTGTCGTCGCCGTTGCTCGCTCCTCGTCGTCGTTGTCGTCGCTCGCCCCTCATTGCAGATCGCAGATCGCTCTGCTTCGGGGCTCAGTGCTCCCTCCTTCAAGGTATTTCTCTCTCTTTTCTCTCTGACTCTCTCTCAGTCTCTTAGTCTCTCTCTCTTTATCTCACTGAAAGTCTGAAATGAAAACTAAAATAATGATTTTTTTTTTTTTTGGGTTTTCTAAGGTTAAAAAAAAAAACCTGCGAGAAAATGAGCAAAATCGAGGGCCAAGACGAAGCTCTGTGCTCGGTCAAGGCAGACAGCAAAACGACGCTGTCTCTTTTACCTCTGACTCTAGTAAGAGCTTTAGGGTTTGGGGAGGTTTTCTGAAGAAAAAGAAGCTCGTAACTAAAATAATGAACGTCACTCTCTCTTTAGTCTTTATTCTTTAAGACTAAATTAACTCAGTAACTCTCTCTCTCTCTCTCTGATTGGCTGGCCGAATGAATGGGCTTTATTTATATTTTGCTTTTTCCTATTTTTTGTCTTTTTGAATTTGGCTTTATCAGTTTATCTTATCCATTGGTGTAATTGGTCAATGTGTGTTCACTGTGTTGGTGTTGGTGAGATATTAATTGTCTTTTAAGTGTAATGTGTATTGTTATGTGTGAATCTGTGATTGTGAAAATTTTTGATTGGCAGGCTATTGTGATTGGGGCATCAGGCACGAGGCTTGTGATTGTCTGTTGAGTGAGGTGGGGGTAGATGGGCTGATGGACTAATGTGCACATGGCTGGCTCTTTTAGTGTAATGTGCACATTGATGTGTGCTAATGCAACTAATAAACAATAATTTAATTG
This sequence comes from Quercus suber, assembly GCF_002906115.3. NCBI lineage: Eukaryota > Viridiplantae > Streptophyta > Magnoliopsida > Fagales > Fagaceae > Quercus > Quercus suber. Next base: position 489,024 of record NW_027070017.1, on the reverse strand, counting down.
ACCAATAATTAATTGGGGAAAATAACTAATAAAAATAATTAATCATTTAATTAACCAATTCATTATAAAAGACAAACAAATTAAATTATGTTAAGCTAAACAACAATTAATAATTTAATAATTCATGAAACAACAATACAACAAATTATAGTTTATAAAAGACAAACAAATTAATGAAACAACTAAACAACAATAATTAATAATTTTATTAATATTTCAAATAAACTTATAGTTTATTGTATAGGTACCTTTGTTCATTTCTTTTCTTTTCATTTTTTTTTTCCTTTTGAGGTTTTTTGGTGTACAGAATGCAAATTTGTTTTGGTTTTAAGAACATTTTTTTTTAAGCACAAACTTCATGCCGGCCAAATCTTGAATTTCGGCCGGTATTTCCTGAAACATCCGAAATAGACCAAAATGATCCAAAATTTTTCAAAGTAAAATAGGAACACCCTAGACAAAATTCCTGAAGTTGCCATGTATATAGGCCATGAATAATAAATATCTTAAAGATATATTACTCAACTTATTAACTTGTGATCTCAAAATATAATTTTAATTTTTACCTTATGAAAGAAGCTTGCAAAGACTCTTGCCAATTGTCAATCTTCTTTTAATTTCCAATGAAAGATAAAAAGGAATATTGTCTTACTAATAAGTAAAAATATTGAATAATTATAGGAACACGCTCAATTTTACAAATTGTTGATTTATGTGACTGTGAATGGTGAACACTTTTTTCCACTACTAATTATATGGACCCAAAAATTTTTATCGATTACTCACAATTGCACAAGTCAATAAATTGTGAAATTTGGTGTGTTTATAGGCGGACAGAAAAATATTAGTAATAACATTCATTTTTGAAATAAAAAAATAAAAGAGATTAGTTTTGTTTTGATGATTGGAAGTCTCACATTGAAAAAAAAAAANCAATTAAATAAAAGTTAAGTTAGAGGCTTAAAAATAATTTTGGTCAAACTTAAATGGTGCAATTTATAATTTAGCTTCTTTTTTTTTTTTTTAATTTTTTTAACGCGAGACTTTTAAAAAGTCTTTCTCATAACAAAATTAATATCTTTTATTTATTTTTTACTCCAAAAAAAATGTTATGACTTATGACTAATATTTTTCAATTTGCTTACTGTGGGGGGAGAAAAACCCAGCCCAACTTATTGGGCCCGAGGCCCTGAATGAGGAACACTCTTCATCCGAGGAGATAAGGCCTTCAGTCGGAAGCCCACGCCAATGGGGGACGCCTGGGGATGAGCACGTATACCATCCGAGGAGATACTCATATGTCCGAGTAGTCATGCGTCCTCGGATCCGAAGAGGTTTGATCAAACACGAGTATGGGAGGTTCAAGTGATCTATTTGACAAGTGTCAAGGGGGAGAAGGACCTCGGACACACATAGAGATAACGACAACAGAGAAATATCAAGGAGGCATACTTCAACCACCGCATTTAATGCACTGCACCTACCTTCCTGGCCGCATTTATGTGGATAGGACCCCTGAACAGTGCTTTCTCAGCTACCGCCACTCGCATAAGGCTAAAAGTGGGGTGATGGGACATGTACTCAAGTGGGTGCCTGGATGACGAACAAATGGACGGAGGAGATGTAAGAAGGCAATGCTATATAAGGGAAGGGTACCTCTGATAGAGGGGGATCGAAAAACAGGAGAGAGAAAGGGTACCTTACATGGTTGTAGCTCCAGCAATTGTAACCCTTGATTATCAATGAACAACTTCTCTTCGGACAGAGTACTCATTAGTCCGAGAGCACATTAATTCAACTTCTCTCATTGGTGTTGCTGTTTAATACTGTAATTTTCATTATTTGCCTAGCCCTTTCGCCCACTCTCTACAAAATTTATTGTTTTGGGCTCAGAGGGTTCCAAATCCATACCTCCTTGGGCTTGGGCCGCAAAAACTGACCCTACACTTACAAACACACTTAATCAATCGTACACACAATTTCACAATTTGCTAATTTGTGCAATTGTGAGTGGTAGATGAAAAGTGATGAGATCATATAATCTGTAATAGACAAAAGTGTCAACCACTTATAATCACACAAATCAACAAGTTATGAAATTAAGCGTGTGAGTGTGTCTCTAGAATTATTCAATATTTTTAATTATTTACTTATACCTTTCGCTTCTAATTTTCATTACAAAATACAATTGTGTCTTTACAAGCCTCTTCAATAAGGTAAAAAATTAAAAATATATTTAAGAATTTTTGAGCTCATGTCCTATATGATCCAACCATCAGGCAACCCTTGATTCAACAAATAATACCTAAAAAGTGAATAATTTTTCGATTATTATTTGATTCTGCCTTTTAAAACTATTAGTTAACTCAACATAATTTTACATGTAACTCTCTAATTGAAGAGGCATGTACTCGTGCTAGGGTTGCTTAAAATGTCTTATCAAATGCATATTACTCTTGGCAAAACCAGATTGGTAAGCACCAAACCAATTTGACCGTCAAAAGTAGTATTCCTAACTCCCAATTTGATCTACTTCTACACTTTCTACCAGAAAAAAAGAAGGTACTTTTAGTTATGAACACATTTTGGCCATCAAAACTCAAAAGTAGTATTCCTATACCTAATTTCTACCTCTAAAATTATTTCATGCAGTCAAATATGTATTCATGAGAATCAAGCTTTGCTACTTTAAGCATCCACGCTTGCCAATAGACATTTAGGTTTCCTTTTAGTGGGGCACTGATGATGGGCAGGGCGGGGCAATCTAGTTGTAGCCCAACATGCTAGGAGTGGTGCCATAAAACCCTATTTTATTATGCTATATTTGACATTATGTACACCATCATGTATTAGAGTAACTAAAAGTTGTTTTATTATCTAAAATAATGGTAACTTAATAATTTGGATATTTTCATATGATCCTTGAGATGTATTGTATTTGATTTAGTTACAGAAAACATAAATCATAAGTTCCTTGTAAATTTAATATTTTGATTTTATAGTTTGTGATGAATTGGGCATTTAATCTGTGAAGATTATAACATGACCACTAAGATGGTTTTATTCTTAAAAAATAAAAAATGGTTTTTATTTTTTATTTTATTTATTTATCATGAAAGTGGAGATTTCTAGTTGATATGTTGATATGTTTTAACTTTTAAGTATATAAAATACATTAACTCGTGTGTGAGATTAATTATTTTATTAATAACTGTCAACTAAATAATAAATTTCATGACTTTCATTTACATAAACTCTCAATCTCGTGGGAATTGCGAACCTAAACATTAAATATTGTTTTCTTTGATGTATCAAGAGTGAGGTCTATTTTAACAATCAAAATCTTAGTACGTTGGGAAATTGTACACATAATGATAATTGAACACCTATTCTCAAGATTGAATCTATAATCTCTTTTATCATGAGATATAAAATATTTCCGTGAGATAAATTTAATGGGAACTCAAGGATCAAGAGTTAGTAATTTTCAATGTGACAATTATACTTTATGACTTTGTGTTACTTTGAATATTTTCATGAAAAAGTTAATTAATTAGATAATAAAGTTTTGAGATATAATTTTATTAGTAAAGCCTAGAGTACAATTATATTTAATTATATAATAGTATAAAATTAATTAATAATAACTTTAGGTTTGTCAAGAGTTGATGAATAAACCCGAAGTCCATTGGAATTATAGCTTTATTTGTTACTTTAGTCATCCTAAGCTACACGCTAAAGTCCAATTGAATTTGCTCAAAAAGCTAACCCAATTAGATAATCAATTGCTTAAAACAAGAATTATTAAATAAAATAATTTCCTACGTACGTATGATTAAAACAAGAAATAATTTTTTTATCTACTAATAATAGTGATTTCCTCTCAACTTGTGGAGACGAGGATAGATGATGGTACTTTGATATAATAAAAAAAAAAGAAAAAAAAGAAAAAAAAAAAGAAAGAAAGAAAGAAGCAGAGAGAGAGAGAAGATGGGAGAGAGATGCAATTTGTTACAATAAAGTTCTGTGGCTAAACTGGGAAAAATTATATCTTGTTTATGGTGTAATGTATATACAATCTCCTAAACTAGACTTTGCTTGCTTAAGCCCAAATAAGTCTAACCCATGACCTGCTCTGTAAAAGTCCAACCACAAATTCAATAAATTTTTTTTTTTTTTTTGGAGAATCACAAATTCAATAAATAGTAATTAGAAAAAAGTCCAACCACAAAGTTAAAAGATTAATATTTCATGATACAATGCCTGATTTCCTGTGTGATACGTAGATACGTTATAGCTCTTTTAAAAATATTCATTATAAAATATAATGATCGGAGAATAAGTTTTAATTATATTATATATGTCATTAAAAAGAAAGAAAAATACATTTTTTTATGATTAATATATGTAAGAATATAATAAATATTTTACTTGAATGAATCTATAATTATTTAATTATTTCAACTAAATTAAACGTATGATTATTTATTATATTATTCTTGATTGTATGTGTTATTAAATTAGTTTTTGTCTTTTGCTGCTTTTATTTCAATAGTTATCAGAGCAACTAAACTTGAGCAAGAAAAAGTCATTTTGTAGTTGTACTATGGTTATGTAATTTATTAACTACTATTATTATTTTCGTATGTGTTCTAATAAGTATTACTATTTACTCAAAAAAAAAAAAAACTTGAGCAAGAATATTACATTCCGAACTAATTTTTTTTAATGTCAATTTTACAAAAATAATCATATAAATTAATTTTACATAAATTAAAACCTTCTACAAATAATGAATTCATAAAAATAAATGCATTTATCTCATTAAAATTAAAGATTTTATTATTGTTATTATTATTATTATTATTATTTATAGATATTATACAATAGAATTTCAACTTATGAAGTCCTCACTATGATAATTGTGCATTATTATCAAGCCAAGACATCAATTAGTTTTTTGTATAGACAGGATTTGAACCACATATTTCTTATTTGACGATAAGAAACTTTATCGGTTGAGGCATGACACTAATTTATGATACTGCAATATAAGTTATTGCTTATACATATATTAATAGTATGCTAGAGTGATTCATGGGTTATATGTAAAGTAAAATAATAATAATAAAAAAAGATCATAGATATTAGTAAAATCAAACTATAAAAAAATTAACATAAGTTAAATGACAAAAGTAAGTAAGATCATTTTTTTTATAATCAAAACTAAAAATTATGAGAGAAGAATAAATAATTTAAAATAAATAATGAAACTTCATTTCGTTTAAAAAATTTAAACTTTTTAATAATAAATTGGAATGTAATTTTAATGTAGTGAAACTATTTCATCTAGAGTAAAAGTTAGTTTATTAATTTTAATGTATTTATAGTATGTGACGGGTACTCTTTTATTATACACATGGTATAGAAAGAAAGTATTTTTTTTTTGGGTAGAATAAAAGGAGAATATTCACTTATTTTATCAACGGTTCCTTAGATGTAACTTATATTATATTATTATATATATATATATATATATAAAAGTGCAAGACGAGTATATATGTGTGTTATTGGAGGTTTTACTGTTTTAGGCAAGGAAGACGATTTCGTACTGTACCGTACCGGCCGGTATGGCCGGTATATTTCGTACCGGTGCGTACACCGGTACAGAAACGGTGGTGTTTCGTACCGGCTTTAATACCGGCCGTACCTGACCTGTTTCGGCCATACCGGGATATATACCGGGTTTCGGCCGGAAAAAAAAAATAGGTGGATTTAACACAGTAACTTAGAAATTCTCCTCCTCACACCGATTTGCGATCTCTTCATCTTGGCCTCGCACTGGTGATAGCAAATCTGGCTGGCAGTGAACAGAAGCACCGGCATTGAAGCAGTGAAACAGAGTTGAATGCCTAATCTAAGAAAGGGGGAGAGATAGATCAAATCTGAAAACAAGTCTTGGCTAATGGAAGGGAGGGAGATAGTGAGATAGTCTCATGTTGGAGAGAAAAATCTGAAAATATGTGTGGTTAGAAGAGCAAGTCACGTGACATAAAATAGAGTCTTGGAAATGTGAAATGGGAAGCTGTGCTAGTCAGTAAGTTAACGTGTGTGGAGAACAAAAACTGACAAAAAGGTTCTTGAAAGATGGGAAAAATTTTGAGTTCTTGAGTTCTGCCAACCCCCTCTCACGTAATATCTCACCTTCCCTTTCTTTTTTATTTTCTTTTTTTGGCCTATACTTTTATCTTTGTTCATTTTTTTATAATAAACTTATAAGTTTAACAAGTTTAATGGCTTAATGAATTAACTTTACCAAATAATTAAAGTTATAAATATACAAATAATATTTATTTATCTTTAAAATATATACAAATAATATATATATATATTTTTAAATAGCAGTAAACACGAAATGGTACACAAGTATTGATCGATACCGAAATATATCATTTCGCTGATCAAATTGATACGGTCTCGGGTACGAAATTGACTCCTTTAATTTTAGGATCTTTTAGGTCCTATCTTTTCTTTTGAAAGAAAATACGCAGATTTCACACAATAAATTAGCATGACCGCAAGAAATTAAGCTTATTACATGACACATTAAAATTTTATCATTTGGGTTATGAAGTTAAGGTATATTCCTTTATTCCAACCCTAAGAATCTTTTGTGTCTTGGAAGTTGGAACTAAGTTTTAATGTAAAAAAGAAAACAAAAAAAAAATCACTTATTTAAGGTTTCGTTTAACTTATATTAGGATATGTTTCTATACAGATATTTTAAAAGATTTCCTACAAAGATCATGACTTCAAACTTCAAAGCAGTAGCCTCTATAGTTGATGTATAAAAGACAAAAAACAAAGTATAAGATAAAAAAGCAATAATACATGCATAGACGAATTGTGTAGATGACCAATAACGAGTTAGTGGCATTTCATATTTTTTAATTTCACATGATAGGATTTGAATCTAAGGGCAATCACTCTCTAATGATTATATATTATACACAAAGATAGAAACACTCATTATATATACACTTACAGAGAGTGAATTATTGGGGTGTCCGTAATCTTTTAACATTTTGGATCAGACTCCGTAAAATGATTCCTAGGTGACTCCACTCCAGCAAGTGTCTAGTGACAACTAGACAGGCATTCTTATATTCTTATTAAGAACTTTGAAACCTTATCCCTAAAATTGATGATTAATAAATAAGAAAAGCTTATAATAAGTATAACGTAGAGGATGAGTTTACTTTAGCTACAACTTGAAATAAATATAATCAAAAGCTTAAAAGAATATAAAACAATTTATGATAAGTATAATAGTTGAACACCCAACAGCTAGCCTACTGTTAAACAATTCTTGGTGCCAGTGGACTGTTTCAGTGACAATTATAGTGCTATACAGACATTCACATAAGAACTCTTATTACATGGTTGAAAGTTTTAAATAATAATGCTAATAAAACATATCTAAAGTAACCTTTAGAATAGTAGTGGATATAAATTGTATCTAATCAGAGGGAGATCGTTGATTCAAGATGAATCCACGTATAATAATGGATTTATTTGTGAGTTGCTGGAAGATGATAACCAGTGCAAAGCTAGAACTTTTTCTCAAGAGGGGCTAAGGAGCTAGTGAAACATAATATATATATAAAATAAAAATTGCCAGGGGAATAAGGATTTTTTAAAAACCTAGGCCCCACCTCCCTCCGCCAATGATGATAACTTAGAGTAAAAGAGGCCAAACTGCCAAAGTGTTGGCCGATCTCGACCTTTAGCAACAAGATCAGCTAACACTTGTTTTATGAAGTATATATCATAAACTTGTTTATATTTGTAGGGAGTATTGCTATCTAGTGGTTGTAAGAATTACTATATTATTTATTTTTAAATGAAATAATGATGTGAGAATTTTATTCAAGTTTAACCATTTGGAGGTTTGGTTTTCTCAAAGAAAATCACTACTTACTGTTTAGATTTTCATTTTCCACACATATCAATTAGTTTTTTTTTTTTAATAATTCGATAATTACAATGAGAGTAAGGGAATTGAATCTTAGATGTCTTCATTAGAAACATAATTAAGAGATGTCAACCAGTTGAGTAACAAAGTTCTTGTCCAACCAAATTCAACATAAAAGAATATTACAAATGATTTTATAGTTTAGTGTGGATAATTGCAATTAATTGTAATATAAAATTTTAACATAAATGCATAACCATTAGATCAATATTGTATAAGAAATTTATCACTAATTAAAAAAAAAAAATCAATTTAATAAGAACTAGTCGCTTAGCATGCATGTGCTTTTGGAGAATTAAGTGAAAGGATTATTGGCAAAAAATAATTAGCTAATAGAGGACGAAGCTTGCAAGCTTCGTGTGATATGTGTTCATTAATAAAATCAAAAGTATGGCAAGTGTTATCATACTTTTAAAAACAAAACCAGTCCAAACTAGTTAGTTCAATCAGTTCAAGCATGGATGGGATTTAAACTGGTTTGGGCAATACTCTATAATTGAAAATTTCCTAACACTAGTGAATATAGAAAAACGATAGTTCAACCACTCAAACCGAAAATCAGAACTGTTTTTGATTCATCATTTCTTACTTACCCAAAAAAATCTTTTGACCTACACACATCAGAGCAAAAAAGAGAGAGGAGGAAATAGCAGAACAGATGCCCAACATTAAATAAAATAATGTTATATCTCATGCAAAAGTTAACCCATCTACCAAATGCTTGAATTATTGAAAAAAGTATGATATTTATAGAGAAAATAAGTATATCATTCTTCTTTATTTTTTTCAATGTAAGACTTCCAACAAGTCTTTCTCACAATAAAACTAATCTCTTATATATTTTTCATTCCAAAAAAGAAGAAGAAGAATGTTCTGACTAATATTTTATTTTTCAATTTGCCTACAGACACACTAAATTGATCGTACATTTAATTTTACTACTTGTTGATTTGTGAACGTGAATGATCAATGTGAAATAGTGGTCCATATAATTAATAATGGACAAAAAATATTTATTAATCATAGTCGCATAAATTAATATATAATAAAATTGAATTTTCAATTAGATATATCTCTAAAATTATTCAATATTTTTACTCATACGCTAAGACAGCCATTCGTTTATCTTTCATTGGAAAATACAATTGACAATTGGTAAGTCTTTACAAGCCTCTAAGGTAAAAAGTGCAAATACGTTTAAGAGTTTTTGAGCTCACAAGTTAATAAATTTTTTTTTTTTTTTGAGATGAAACAAGTTAATAAGTTGAGTAATATATATTTGACTAAGATATTTATTATTAATGATGCTCCAATATGATCCAACCATCGGGCAACCATCGATTCAACCATAGTATACCTTTAAAGTGAATAAATTTCGATTCTTTATTTGGTTCTGCTTTTTAAAACTTTCATTAATTCAACATAATTTTACATGTAACTCTCCAATTGGTGTTGCTCAAAATATCTTTGCCAAATGCATCTGCTATGACTCTTGTCAAAACCAGATTGGTAAGCACCAAATCAAATTGATCATCAAAATTAGCATTCCTGTCACCTATTTGATCTACTTCTACACTTTCTGCCAGAAAAGAAAGTACTTTCAGTTATGAAGACATTTTGACCGTCAAAATTAGTGTTCCTAATTGGAAAGTTGCATGTAAAATTAGTTGGTGCTTATACCAATCTGGTTTTGACCAGAGTAATAGTAAATGCATTTGGTACGATATATTGAGCAACACCAACTGGAGAGTTACATGTAAAATTATGTTGAATAAAGAATGAAAATTTGTTTACTTTTTCGGTATTATGGTTAAATCGAGGGTTGCTTGATGGTTGGACGATATAGGCCATGAATAATAAATATCTTACTTAAAGATGTATTACTCAACTTATTAACTTGTGATCTCAAAAATTCTTAAATATATTTTTAATTTTTACCTTATGAAAGAGTCTTGCAATTGTGAATTGTCTTTTCCAATGAAAGATAAAGATATTGAATAATTATAAAGACAATCAATTTTACAAATTGTTGATTTGTGTGATTGTAGATGGTAAACACTTTTTGTCTACTACTAATTATATGGATCCAAAATTTGTCATTGACCATTCACAATCACACAAGTTAGTGAATTGTGAATTTATGTATGCAATTAATTAGGTGGGTTTATAAGCGGACTGAAAAATATTAGTAATAACATTCATTTTTAGATTAAAAATAAATAAAAGAGATTAGTTTTGTTGTTATTGAAAGTCTCACATTGAAAAAAATAGAGAAGAATGATATATACTTCTTTTCTCTACAAATATCACTCTCTTTCAATAATTTAATCATGGGTTAGATTTTGTACGAGACATAACATCCTTTTATTTATTTTGGGTTTGTTTTCTGCTATATACCCTTTTTTTTTCTCTGTTGTGAAATATGTATTCAGGATCAAACTTAGCGACTTTAAGCATCCACGCGTGCCAATAAACACTAAGGTTTCTTTTTAGTGGGCAGGGTGTGGCAATGAAGTTGCAAGTTGCAATGGTCGATTCAGAAAATCTTATACACAATCTCGCAGGATCATCCACTTAATGTAGATCTAAAAGCATTTAATTGGTAAACTAAATCCTACCACAATTACAAATAAGATCTACCTGGCTAGCTGGGTCATACATATAATTTTTTAAGGCTAAGTACAGTGTCATCAAAATGCAATTCCATCTTTCCCTTCCAATATATATATCACCAGTTTCCCACAGACCAAGGTATCTAAGTTAACCCAACAACACAGTTCTCTTTACCAACACCAACGTTCAAACTTCAAGCCTTTACTACTCCTTCTCTATCTTTTTGACTCTATCTCAATGGGTGCTCCTCAACTTTTTTCTTCTCTTAGCTGTGAATTGAGAATCATCCAAGCAAAAAACGTGGAACTCAAGTCCAAAGGTTCCTATTTTGTCAGATACTATCTCTCTGCAGGAAACAGCAAAAGTGTTCGCCTCAACACCCGAGAAATCTCCTCCGAGTCCGACCTCTCTTGGAACGAGTCCTTCTCTTTGGATTGTTTTGGTAACCAAGACTCCATGGACAACCTAAAGCAAGAAAACGTGGTGTTTGAGCTCCGGTGGAGGAACAAAGTGCCAGTTCTTGGAAAGATTGGAGGGTCACAGCTGTTGGGGAGGGCAGAGATTCCATGGAAACAAGTGTTGGAGTCACCAAACATGGAAATAGAGAATTGGGTCACGATGGCTTCAACAAGAAGACATGTGCTTGAAGGTGCTAAGCCACCTAAGCTGCAAGTGGGAATGAGAATTCAAGTTTCTGCAATGGTGGAGATGGAGAGGAGGACACATGGGAAGGTTAACGAGAGGGAATATGAGTGTGGATGCAAAAATGGTCATGATTACAGTACCTGTGGAGACTATGAAATTTTTGCACTAACAGCAGCTTTGGAGGCCTTTTAGGCACAACTGAAAATCAAGTTTTGGTTGGTGTAGATAATTTTTCCTTGGCTAATGTTATTTGTTTATTAAAATTGAGGATCTGGGAGTTTTGATTTTTGTATATTTTTAGATAGTGATGATGGGAAATGTGTACAGCTCCGTCAAAAGGAGTGGAGGTTGAGCTAATTTGAAGACTGTTCTTTCCTCATGAGCAATTTCTAATGAGAATTTTCAGCAATTGTGACTAATTACTTGGCTGCTTGGAATTGGTTATATAATTTGGGCATAAATATATGGCTTACGAACATCAAACTATTCCACTTTGTTCTAATTATCATAACATCTAAACCAATAGCAAATAATGGGTAGTATCCATGTCACCAAGAACATATACTTCTTCATGCTGGGTGAAAAGAAAAAAAAAGATATACACAAGCATTCAGTATCTGTCAGTACAAATTGGATCCGAAAATTCCAGTACCAGGCATATCAGTGCAGCCAAATTTATCTTTTAAGCCTTGCATCCCTACAGTTGTAGCCTGGATATTTATGTTCTGTCTTGTAAAATGATAAAGACAACAGAAATAGAAAAATGAAGTATTTCCTTTAGTTTTTCTGGCCCTATATTTCTTTACTAGGAAGAATTCATTGAAGGGAGCGATTAAATTAATTTCTTTCTCAGTTAGCCCTAACGGTGTTGTTTTTGAACCCAGAGTGTGGTGCTCGGAAGGATGGAGTAGGATAGTCACGTGGATGTGATTTTATCTCTGGATCTAATTAAGATCGGGTCTATGAGGTCAAGGTCTGGCATTCCTTAGAGATGAGCAAACTTTATAATAGTGGAAGAGAGCAGGCTCAGGGCATGCAGGGATGCCATGAGGAGGCTCACAGGTCCTTGAAAACAGCTGAGCAGCCTGGTCGACCGACATCGAGGAGGTCGAGGGTAGCCAAGAAGAATTTATAGGCAGTTGAGATGGTTTTGAAGAAGACCTAGAAACTATGGTTTTAAAATCCGAAGCAAATGAAGAACCGGAAAAGGGAGTGATTTCCTTGTTTTTTAGTCGGGCCAAGGTTCAACCGATAATCAAACTAATGAAGTTATAAATATTTAATCAATAATTCAAAAAAAAATGGAGAATAAATTGCATATTATTAGAGATGCTTAAGCTACCATATGAAAAAGTAAATCTAGAATAATTATCAACAAAAATGACAAAGTAGCAAGATCCCCCCTTAATGGGAATTAGTGCACAACCCCATATATTAGAATGGACAATGTCAAACGGTGCAGAAGAAAAAGAATTACTCTTATTAAATAATAAATTTGTTTGCTTCCCAAATTGCAAGACATAAAATCTAACTTATTAAATCTAATTGAATAAGTGACTTTAAGATGCTAATAATTGAAGACATGACAAGGATGCATGATGAAGAGGGGGGGAAGTGTCACAAATTGGGAGTGATGATGGCAATTGCAGAGGAGAAGATCATATGAGAGTGAACTTTTAGGTGGTTGACCTCAAACAAATGTCCGACTTTATGGCCTATCCCCAATAGCTGGTCTGTCTGTGGATCTTGCACATCAAGACAGCAGTTAGAGAAATGAAGATCAAGGCTGAGTTCGCAAAATTGACAATAGAGAGAAGATTAAAGGATAGGTTAGCTAGGAACAAGGTAAAGTATTTCCCAACGGACAACTTGGATGAGGAAATAGATCTGATGTTACCAACAAGCATGGATGATCCATCAAAGGTGTAAATAGTAGTTGGATGAGCTAAGGATGCTTTATGAGAGAAAAATAATTTTTTAGGTATTATGTGATTGCAACATAGAATATCAAAGAACCAGGAATTTTTACGCAAAAAATCAGCTTAAAAATGAAATGTCGCTGTTTTTGGGTTTCTAATGAAACAGTACTAGTAATGGAGACTGACGGAGGCCTTGATTGAATAAAATTTGAAAGTTATAGGGTTCAATTAAATAAAAGTAAAATTAGAGGCCTAAAAAGAATTTTGATCAAATTTAAATGGTGCAATTATAATTTAGCCTTTTTTTTTTCAATGCGAGACTTCCAACAAGTCTTTCTCATAACAAAATTAATCTCTTTTATTTATATTTTAATACCAAAAAAAAAAAATGTTATGACTTATGACTAATATTTTTCAATTCGCTTGCAAACACACTCAATTGATTGTACACACAATTTCATAATTTCATAATTTGCTAATTTGTGCAATTGTTAGTGGTGAATGAAAAGTTATGAAATCATATAATCAGTAATGGATAAAAAGTGTCCACCACTCATAATCGCATAAGTCAACAAGTTGTAAAATTAGTTACGTGGGTATGTGTCTCTAGACTTATTCAATATTTTACTTATTTACTTATACCGTTACCCTCTAATTTTCATTACAAAATACAATTGAGTCTAAGCCTCTTACATAAGGTAAAAATAAAAAATATATTCAAGATTTTTTGAGCTCATGTCCAATATGATCCAACCATCAGGCAACCCTTGATTCAACCAATAATACCTAAAAAGTGAATAATTTTTCGATTCATATTTGATTCTTCCTTTTAAAATTATTAGTTCAACATAATTTTACATGTAACTCTCTAATTGAAGAGGCATGTACTAGTGCTGGTGTTGCTTAAAATATCTTATCAAATGCGTGTTACTCAATACTCATGTCAAAAACAGATTGGGAAGCCCCAACCAATCTGACTGTCAAAAGTAGCATTCCTAACTCCCATTTTGATCAACTTCTACACTTTCTACCAGAAAAAGAAGGTTCTTTTAGTTATGAACACATTTTGACCGTCAAAACTCAAAAAGTAGTATTCCTATACCTAATTTCTAAGTCGACCTCTTCAATTTCCTGTAGTCAAATATATATTGAGAATCAAGCTTTTCTACTTAGAGCATTAGCATTGAGGTGTAAAAATTTCTTAGTTGCTATTTTACCCATTAAAGCCTTAAAAACTCTCTACATCATTTTTATTTTTTATTTTTTATTTTTTATTTTTTATTTTTTGCATCCTAGTTACAGTGAGGTTGCATATATGCGACCTCACTGTTCATGAGGATGTAAAGATTATATAATTTTTTAATCTCTTCTCTCTCTTCCTCTCACTTTAGACTATGACCTCTCTCTCTTCTTTTTCTTTTCTTTTCTTTTTTTATATTATTTGATGGGGTAGGTTTATATTATTTTTAATGAGTTGTATATAAAAATAGAAACTGGGATGTTGGGTGAGTTGTAAAATGAGATGATAAAATAAATAAAGTTTTAAGGTTGTAAAATAGTTTTTTTTTGACATCCCGGATGCTAATGCTCTAAGCATCCACGCTTGCCAATGAACATTTAGGTTTCTTTTTAGTGCACTGATGATGGGTAGCCCAACATGCTAGGAGTGGTGCCATTAATTCCTATTGTATTAAGTTATATTTGACATTATGTACACCATCATGTATTAAAGTAATTAAAGTTGTTTTATTATCTAAAATAATGGTAACTTAATAATTTGGACACTTTTATATAATCTTTAAGATGTATTTTATGTAATTTAGTTACAAAAGATATAGATCATAAGTTCCTTGTAAACTTAATATTTTGATTTTATAGTCAGTGATGAATTGGACATTTAATCTGCAAAGACTATAATGTGTCCAATAAGATGGTTTTCTTCATTTAAAAAAAAAAAAGAAAATGGAAAAAAAGAAAAGAAAAAGGAAAATGATTTGTTTTGATCATGGAAGTGGAGACTTCTAGTTGATATGTTAATATGTCTTAAGTATGTAAAATACATTGAATCATGTGTGAGATTAATTATTTTATTAATGATTGTCAAATAAATAATAAATGTCATGACATTCATTTACATAAACTCTCAATCTTGAAGGAATTGCAAACCTAAACATGAAATGTTGTTTTCTTTGATGTATCAAGAGTGAGATTTATTTTAACAATTAAAACCTTAGTAAGTTGGGAAATCACACATACTGATAATGAAACACATATTTTCAAGATTAAATCTATAATCTATTTCAAGAGATATAAAATATTCGCTCGAAATAAGTTTAATGGGATTAGTTATTCAGAGTGTTAGGCCTAACCATTTTGTTAAAGAGTTAATTACTAAAGATTTTATTTTATGAAATAAGATCTCATAAATATATAAATAACTTAAATTATTAAACTAGGAACTCAAGGATCAAGAGTTAGTAATTTTCAATGTGACAATTATATTTTATGACTTTGTGTTACATTGAATATTTTCATGGAAATGTTAATTAATTAGATAATAAAGTTTTGAGATATAATTTTATTAGTAAAGCCTAGAGTGCAATTATATTTATATAATAACGTTAAATATAATTAATGACAACTATGAGCTTGTCAAAAGTTGATGGATAAACTCAAAACTCATTAGAGCTAGAGTTTTATTTGTTATTTTAGTCTCATGCCAAGCTACACACTAAATTCCAATTGCAAGAGTCAGTTTTGAAAATCTTGTACATATCATCCACTTCATGAAGATCTAAATCCTTTAAGTAAACTTAATCCTACAAGTACAAATAAGATCTAGTTACAGTGGCAGCTCCAGGAATTTTTCTTAGAGCGTTCCTTAAGAAGCATAAATTATACAATATAATAAAAAGAGAAATTCATATATTGACAACAACAACAATAAAAAAACACACAAATACATAAAGTTTACAATTGCTTTTTACGAGTTTTCATATTTTGAAATCGTTGCATGATAGTCTCATTATCAATGCTACAAGCTACATCTCTTTCAATATACACAATTAAGCAATCATTCATCCACTAAATTTAGAACTAATTATGGAGCAAAATTTAATTTTATTGGCATAAAAAAACTGATGGTGTTCCCAAAATTTTTTTTGAAGGGTAGACAAATAAAAAATTTTAAATTACTATATATAAAAATAAAATTTTCAGTTCAGGGACCACCCTGGTCTTAAGGTGGTGCTGCCCCTGTCTAGTTAGCTAGCTTGGTGATACATGTAATTTTAAGCAATATTACGTATACAACAAATTTTACAATATTTTTCACAATATATAAACTTACAAGCTTTTACTGATACTTATCTGAACTCACCACCAGTAATATTTTTTTATCTACCAATAATAATTTGTCATATCAACCTGGTGTAAAAATATTTTATATATAGACAGTTTCTCTATAATTTTTTAAGGCTAAGTATATACGGTCTCCTCAAAAAGGAATACCATTTTTTCCTTCACTAGCAGCTCTACATAGAGTTCAGGGTGATCACAGGATCACCTTGGCCCAAAAAAAATTATTATTATTATGTATAAGTTTTAAAAATTTATGATTTTTTTATCCTTGAAAAAACTTTTATGACAACCCTAAATTTTTTTTTTTAATTCCAACATAACTAAACTTTGGACAAAATTTGGCAATAAATTTTGTTGTAAACTAAGGCTACAACTCCATTAAATTTTTTTTTTTATTGGTTGTGAATTTTAACAAATCCACCATTTAATTACATTTTCTTCTAATATATCCATACTTGCAAAATTTCAAAATGATCAAAGATCAATAGCTATGTCATCAATCAAATGTTTAAATTTCAAATTTTTGTAGTCTAAAATTATACATAAAAAATAAGTTTATGGATCGAATAGTAAATAACATCCGATTGGTATGAAACTTGACATGTATTTTAAGAACATAGAGAACATGCAATTCAATAGTTAGATTTGTAAAATATGTAGCAATGTTAATTTGTTTAGTGAGAGTTGTAGCCTTGTACTATAACTTAGTTTGTATCCAAATTTTGTCCTTAAACTTTAGTCCCCTTTACAATATATTAGGTCCTTATATAAAAAAAAAAAATAGTCCAAGAAAAATTTTAGTTAACTAAAATTTTAAAAGAGATGTAACTTATAACATTAATAATAAGACTATCATATAATGATTTCAAAATTAAAAAATTCGTAGAAGGAAATTGTAAGGCTTTATGTGTTTGCATGTGTGTGTGTGTGTGTGTTTTTTTTGTCATTAATATATGAAGTTATCTTTTTATTAAATCTTGTATAATTTAAGTTTCTTAATGACCATCCTCTAAAAATTTTTTTGGGGCGGCCACTGTTTTCCTTCCAATATACAACAATAGAATCGCTATATATATACATGTATATATCCCCTCACGCACCCAACAACGACACAGTTTTCTTTATCAACACCAACGTTCAAAGCCTTTACTTCTCTCTCTATCTCTTTGACTCTATCTCAATGGATGCTCCTCAAAATTTTTCTTCTCTTAGCTGTGAATTGAGAATCATCCAAGCAAAAAACGTGGAATTCAAGTCCACAGGTTCCTTCCTTGTTAGATACTATCTTTCTGCAGGAAACAACAAAAGATTCGCCTCAACACCCAAGAAATCTGCTCCAAGTCCGACCTCTCTTGGAACGAGTCCTTCTCTTTGGATTGTTTTGGTGGCCAAGACTCCACGGACAACCTAAAGCAAGAAAATGTGGTATTCGAGCTCCGGTGGAGGAACAAAGCAGCGGTTCTTGGAAAGATTGGGGGGTCAAAGCTGTTGGGGAGGGCAGAGATTCCATGGAATCAAGTGTTTGAATCACCAAACATGGAAATAGAGAAGTGGGTCACGATGGTTTCAACAGGAGGACATGTGCTTGAAGGTGCCAAGCCACCTAAGCTGCAAGTGGAAATGAGAATTCAAGTTTCTGCAATGGTGGAGATGGAGAGGAAGAAGACACACGGGAAGGTTAACAAGCGGGAATATGAGTGTGGGTGCAAAGACGGACATTATTACAGTTGTACTTGTGGAGATATGAAATTTTCGCACTAACGGCAGCTTTGGAGGCTTTTTAGGCACAACTGAAGTTGCATGTTTTAATTAAGTCTTGGTTCGTGTAGATAAATTTGCTAAGGCTGTTATTATGAAAAATGTTATGTTCATAATATTTTCATATTAAATTATGAATGGCAGGTTGTTGGTGAGCTAAAAAGTAATTTCATGAGTGGATTTAAATCAGAACCAACTTTTTTCTTTATTATTTGTTTTATTAAATTCAAGACCTGGGAAGTATGATTTTGTATATTTTTATATGATGTTGATGATGGGAAATGAGTACAGTTCGATCGATCAAAAGGAGTTGAGAGAATGAGAGTTGAACTAATTTGAAGACCAATCTTTTCATAGGAGCAATTTTCTAAATAGAATTTTTAGTAACTATGACTAACGAATCGTGAACTCACGCAATGCGTAAGAATAAATAATTATTTTCTATTGGAATATAATGTATAATTTTTTCTTTAAAATATTTTGAAGATAATTTTTTCTCCCTAATAATTAAACAATTTCTATTCGGTCTAATTAGGTCTACTTCTATCCAATTCGTTCCACTCAATCCAATTTGGTCCACTGGGTCAATTTCGGTCCCCCTTCAGTCCATTTTAGACTAATTAGGCCTTAAATTGATTCTTTTTGTAGGTTTTCTTTTCAAGTTTAGCTCAAAATTTATTTATTTATTCTTAATTATTGGGTTGAAAAGAATGAATCTTTATTATATTTGGGCTAAACTCTTTTGTTTTGAGTTAAAAAAATATAAAGAAAATACTAAAATAGACATTAGAAATATGATCCACTAAAAATGATAAATATTCAAAAGTGCTTGTTCGGTCCACATTGGTTCTATTCGGTCCATTCTGTCCTTTTCGGTCCAATTTAGTCCTATTTAGTCCATTCTGTCCACTAAAGTTCTTTTCGGTCCACTTCAATCATATTCGGTCTAATTCGGTCCAACATGTGTACTTCAGTCCTATTCAGTCTACTTCGGTTGAGTGTGTCCAATACCGTCCAATTTCATCCCTTTCGGTCTATTTGATCCATTTCGGTCTATTCGTTCTTAAGCGGTCCATTTGGTCCACCTTATTTCTTTTTCGTCCATTCAGTCCTACTTTGTCCTTTCAAATCACTTTGGTTCATTTTGGTCTACTTAGATCTATTTTTGTGCACTTATATAATGAAAAAAAGACATGTTTTGGTTGAAAGCACCTAATCTAAATCTAACTTTATTAAAAAAATATAAATCTCAATCTCATAATATTTAAAATCTTAAGCATAACATTTATTGTTATTACGCTTTTTGTTAAACCACGTTAATGTAGCATTTCAATTTATTTCAGTACACGACTAGATTTAAGTAAAAATCTTTCTAAAACTGTGATGGTTCATGGTTCGCACCATGGTATGACAGTACAGGTACACTTCTTATAAGCTAGTCTATTTTAAAAAAATAAATAAATAAAATTTTGGGTAAGTTTTTCTGGTCCTATATTTCCTTACCAGGAAGATTCGTTGAAGGAAACATTTAAATTAAATTTATTTTTAAGTTGGCCAACGGTGTTGTCTTTGAACTTACATAGTAAATCTCTTGGACCCTTCAGGTGGATTCCAAATTGGCACACAATTGGATAACAAACTTGAACTCCCTATTTCCTTTGGAATATTCTAACTTGATCCATGATTGCAGGTCTCTCTTGGAGTGACCTTGGGTGGTCAAAACTGATCACATTTGGAGGGAAGCTAATGGGTGTGCCGACCAGTTGGCAAAGAAAGGAGCAGATCAATCTGAGCGTGAAATTTTCTATGACACCTGTCCTGCGTTTTTGACGCAATGCTATTTTTGGGACTCACTAAGATTCACCTCGCCTCGATCAGTGGGTTGTATATACTAAGGAAGCTAAAATCTAGCTATCGAAAGTCTGTGTGTGTTATGTCCTTTCCTGTTGTTGTGTTTGTCTTGTTACTGTGTCTTAATCGTTGTGGTGTTATTGTATAGTTTGATGCGTTTGTAGCGGTGGTTGTCAAGTCATGTCGTGGTATTGTATAGTTTGATGTGTTTGTAGTTGGTAACTCTTTGAAGTCTCTGACTCTCTGTGCTGTACTTTCAGTGTTTGCAATAAAATCCCTTAATGCAAAAAAAATCTCTTGGACCCAGAGTGTGTGTTGCTAGTAGAATGAAGTAGGGTAGTCACGTGGATGTGATTTTGGGCTGGACCTGATCATTAAGATCGGGTCTATGAGGTCAAGATCAGGCATTACTTAGTGATGAGCCAACTTTAAAATACTAGAAGAGAGCAGGCTCATCAGACCATGCAGGGATAACATGAGGAGGCTCACATGGTCCAAAAAAATGGCTGCGAGCCTAGTAGACCAAACCTCAAGGAGGTTGAGGGGAAACCAAGGGAGTCAATTCCATACCGTACCGGCCGGTATATACCGTACCGGCAAGCAAACCGGTACATATAACTCCCCTGTTTCGTACTGGAAAAAATACCGGCCGTACAGGTCAATTTCGGGCAATACCGAGCGTACCGGCCGGTATAGAAAAAAGTTTTTTTTTTTTTTTTAATCTTGTAATTTTCGAATTTTTGTTAGGGCAAAATGGTAACTTATTTCCATTAACTTATTAGTATTATTTGTTTTCTTAGTATGCAATGGTAACTTTTAAGCTTTCTATTTTTTATATTGAGTTTTTTTCTTTTCTTTTAATTGATACTAAAGTCTAAAATTATAAATAATTAGTTCTGAATTGAGGAAATATTTTATGCTAAACTTTTATATTTATTATAATATATATATATATATACACACACACACATATATATATATATACACATATATATATATTTTTTATTTATAAATATAAAAAATAGCGGTAAACCCAAAACGGTACACCGGTATTGACTGGTATCCAAAATATATCGTATTGCTAGCCAAACCGGTACAGCCTCTGGTATGGTATTGACTTCCTTGGGGGAAACAGCTGAAGGTAAGAAAACCTAGAAAACATGTTTTTAAAATTCGGACCAAATGAAGAATCAGAAAAGAGAGTGATTTCTTGGTTTTCTAGTTGGAGGTTCATCCAATGGTCGAACTAATGACGTCATAAATAATTTAATTAATAATAATTTAATAATACATATAAGTTAAATCAACTACTATTTTATAGCAATTAATAAAAAATTTCACATAAAATTTACAAATTTTTCATGCAAGTTTTTTCACATTTCATATAAAAAAAAAATGGAAATAATTGTTGTTCCTAGCTATATGAAGATAAATCAATAAATAAATGCATGTGCAAAATTATACTTTAAGTAAGAATATTTTACAAAAGTTTCTCGCCTCAAGATAGAGAAAAAGTGGGAGATATTACCTTATCAGTGCTACATATCTTTTAAAAGAAAACAACCCAGCCACTCTTGCCATTATCTTACTAGTTTGCACTATTAGGTAAGATAGAAAGCTCTAAAATAGTAACCTTATTCATACCCAGATATCATCATGGTTATTGAAAAGAGACAACTAAATTTGTTTTATAGAATTAATGAAAGTGAAGAATACAAAGAATGATAAGAAACTTTTCTAACCAGTAGACATTAGACCAGGGGCGGAGCCAGAAATTTTTGTTTGGGGGGGCCGATTTGTGTTGCTAATTTATTAGAACATCTTTATCAGATGTTGCAAAATTTATGCCATTTTACCACACTAAAAGTCTACTTTATTATTTTACCACATCATTTTACAACATCTCATTTATCAGATGTTTTATCATTCAATTCTATACATTAAAATAATATATACTACACATTAAAATAATATATTATTTACTCCATCTCGTTAACCATTAACAACATCAACAACAACAACACCGACCAGCCACCACCGGCACAACCACCACTTCACCACCACACATGCCCAGCAAGGTAGCAACCACCACCACCCCACCATCACACACACCCCAGCAAGGCAGAAACCACCAACAATACAGGAAAAAAAAAAAAAAACCAGCAAATACCAATCGCCAAGCACAACCACCCCTCAAATGCCAAACCAACACCGACCCAAAACCCACATCAACGCCAATCCAAAACCCACGTCGAAACCCACATCAACGTCGATCCAAAACCCACGTCGAAACCCACATCAACGCCGATCCACGTCGAAACCCACATCAACACCAACCCAAAACCCACATCGTAACCCACTGGCGAGATCGCCGGCGAGATCGGTGTGCTATCGTACTACAAGATTCACGGTTCGGACAAGATCTTGACAAGTTCGGCGAGAGAGAAAGGAGTCAGAGTGGGTGAGATCGAGCGTGGCGGAGCGCGCTGTCGTCGTCGAAGCTACGCCGTCGTCACTGCCGGTGAACATCCTGGACTGGTCGAAGAGAGAGGGAATTGGTACAGGGAGAAGAGAGAGGGAATCGGTGAGTGATAGAGAAGAGAGAAGAAAGAATGAAGAGAGAGGAGAGAGAAAGAGAATATAAAACAATAAAAAATTTGCCACATTTGTCCGTACCGTTGCAAATTTGCAACGGTACTGTAGCTATGTGGTATAATGTTTGAGATTTGGCACATCTCATAAACCTCCATTTTTGTGTTTGGTGTGGTAAATGTGCCAAATATTTGACATTTGGCACATTTACCACACCTACTACGGATGCTCTTAATCTATACAAACTTTTATACACATACACAAACACATATATCTATACACATACACAAAAAATTAGTATATTTCATAATGAATCCTTAAAATTAAATGTTTCATAGAATTAAATTAATCTTTCACCATCTTCCAAAGTAAAATCCTTACAATTTTCATTTTCAATATAAGTTACCAAATTGCCATTGTGAGTAAAAAAATTTCAATTGAATTAATGAAGTGTCCAAAGACATAAATGATCCAAAACTTAAAAAAATACAAGAACACATTTTACCATAAAAAATGAATTTGAGAAACAATATGTTCTCTATAACTACTAGACAAATTGGACAATTTTTTTAAGAACATTATTGGACCAACTCAAATAGTTGAGGAGGGCCAAGTCCCATTTTTGAGGGCTAATTATTAAAATATTAAATATTTCTATACAGTAAAGAAAAAAATTTAAAAATTTTGGGGGGCCACCCTAACATGTAGCTCCGCCCCTGCATTAGACTACCGGTGCGTGTTTAGGTGGAGGAAGATGAGCTTTTTTATAGATTGAGTGAATTGGTGAGTTATACAAAGATTAAATAGGCCAACTAAATATGAAATAATGGATATAAATACGTCAAGTAAATTTAAATTAATGGGTATAAAAATGTGAGCTTAAATGTTTAATATGGTTACAATTTCAAATAAAAATCCATCCATGTGTAAAAATTGATAATCATAATTTAACTATGTAATTAGTGGAGAATAAATTGGAAATATTATTATTATTATTTTAATTAAAATATTCCAACATAATCAAGGGATAAAGTACAAGATCAAAAATTTTCTAATTAATATGGCACATATCAATAAAATAAATAATCTTTCGTTTTAATTTTTATTATAACTAATGTATTTATAGATTTCATTGTATCATATTTTTTGTTATTTGTCTTCTAATCATTTTTGGAAAATTTTAAAATTTTTTTTTTATTTTTTATCATGCCTTATACTTGACAGATCAACTATAATTAGAATTATTTTTATTTATGTTTTTTATTTTTTATTTTTTATGTATAACCTATGATTATACATTTGAATATTTTTTACATTTCATTAGATATTTTTTATTATCAAGGTTACTAATTTTGTAGTTTATTTATTTATTTTAATTAATATTAAATTAACTATAACATCATTATTATTCACTTGAAATGGAAAGAGTCAATTTTACTATTAAGATTTTTCCTAGATCTGTCAATGTAGAGAGTGTGACATAGTTTAAAATTTTAATTGGCACTAAATACTAATTTAGATTTTTAATATTTAATCTGAATTATGAAATTATATCTATATCAAAAGGAGTAGATCCTAACATGGTTAAACCTCGACTTGATCTCAAACCTTGAACCTCCCATTTTACAATTCTTTCAATGCTCTAATTTTTAGTTAGGTTGAAAATTCCTCAAGCCATCACATGTGTAGAAACCAATTCAACACAACTCATGTGGGTTGGGTTGAATTAAGTCGGTAGGTTGTGCTTCTAGTTTTCATGTTTTGTTAAAAAATTGGGTTTTCATTAACTATTTAACCATGTTTTTTCAACAAATGATTAAAAATAACATAATATGCTTAAATTATATTTCAAATTATTTTCAAAAATAATTCTCAAAATACCATAATAAAATGAAACTAAAAAAACTAAAATAAAGATAATAAAATAAACTTATGTATATGGTGAGTCGGGTTGGGTCATATGGGTTGAAAAAATTATCAACTCAAACTTGATCCAACCAATACTCTAACTAAAATTTCAAATCCAATAACTTAAGGCATCGGTTTAGTTTGGTTTTGTCAAATTGGTGGGTTGAATCATGAATGCACACTCCTCAAATTGACCCTCAAATATTATTCCTATAATTACTACTTAATTTCTTCTTCTACTATTTCCAGCAGTGAAAAACATTAGTATTATTTTAAGCATCCATGCGTTCCAATAAACATTGTTTCTTTATAGTGGAGTCACTGGTGTGCAGGTTGTGACAATCAAATTGTAGCCCAACACTGGTGCAACTTGCAAGAGAAATCTTCTACACAATCTCATAGGATCCGCTTCATGTAGATCTAATCATCTAAAGCATTTAGTAAATCCTAGAAGTACAAATAAGATCTAGCTGGCCAGCTGTATGATACATTTAATTTTTTAAGACTAAATACAGTTTAGTAGTTTACTCACAAACAGCAATACCATCTTTTCCTTCCACTATGCAATAATACAACCACTATATAAATCCTCACAGGCCAAGGCATCTAAGTAACCCAAAACACAGTTTGCTTCACCAACACCAACACAGAGCCTTACCTGTCTCTCTTTCTCTATCTCTTTTACTCTTTTAATGGGTGTTCCTCATCTTTTCTCTTCTCTTAGCTGTGAGTTGAAAATCATACAAGCAAAAAGCGTGGAATTCAAGCCCACCGGTTCCTTCTTTGTTAGATACTATCTTTCTGCAGGAAACAACAAAAGAATTCGCCTCAACACCCGAGAAATCTCCTCCAAGTCCGACCTCTCTTGGAACGAGTCCTTCTCTTTGGACTGTGTTGGTAGCCAAGACTCCATGGACAACATAAAGCAAGAAAACGTGGTGTTTGAGCTCCGGTGGAGGAACAAAGTTCCAGTACTTGGAAAGATTGGAAGGTCACAGCTGTTGGGGAGGGCAGAGATTCCATGGAAACAAGTGTTTGAGTCACCAAACATGGAAATAGAGAAGTGGGTCACGATGATTTCAACGAGGCGGCATGTGCTTGATGGTGCCAAGCCACCTAAGCTGCAGGTGGGGATGAGAATTCAAGTTCCTGCAATGGTGGGAACGGAGACGAGGACACATGTAAAGGTTAACAAGTGGAAATATGAGTGTGAATGCAAAGATGGTCATGGCTACAGTACTTGTGAAGATTACGAAATTTTTGCACTAGCGGCTGCTTTGGAGGCCTTTTAGGCATGCACTAACATGGGTTTTGGTTGGTGTACATAATTTTTGCCTTGGGCCTTACTGTTTTATTGATTTAATTAGGATGTTTGTATAGTTTAT
The DNA here is from genome assembly GCF_002906115.3 of Quercus suber. Classification (NCBI taxonomy): domain Eukaryota; kingdom Viridiplantae; phylum Streptophyta; class Magnoliopsida; order Fagales; family Fagaceae; genus Quercus; species Quercus suber. The sequence goes on along the minus strand of NW_027070017.1, from coordinate 462,958 downwards.
ATGATGATGGTGATGGGAAATGAATACAAATTTGTCAAAAGAAGCTGGAGTAGTTGAGCTAATTTGGAACTGTTTCTTTTCATAGGACCAATTTTTCAATGAGAATTTTCATCAATTATGATTTACGACTAATTACTTGGCTGCTTGGTTGGTTGTGTGAGGATAAGTAAATGGTTTACGAGCTGTCCATCTAGGGTTTGTAAATGAACCGAGTCAAGCTAAGTCAAACCGAGAATTAAAAATTCATACTTGTTCGTTTTATTTTGAACACAAGTCAAGCTCAAGTTTATTACAAAATAAGATATTGGTTCAATTTTTTTTAGAACAAACATGACCTTATTATTAACACACTACTTGATTAACTTATTATTTTTTTCATATATAGTAAAATCAAGACTAAATTTTTTTACCTCTTTACAATCTATGAATTTTTACTACAATTGAACTGTTTATACTTTATATCATCAAAAAACTATAAATAATAATTTGATATCATATAAACCTATTTACAAACTTATACAATTTAATCTTAAATTTATATGAGTATTTTTTAAGAGAAGTATGAATATAAAAATATGATAGCATATATAGTTAAATTGAGTATCATGTTCACGAGATTATTCATAGAGTAATGCTACAATCTACAGCCATAACTATTTTACAATATTTTTACAAAATGTTGATGTAGCCGACCTCTTATTGGTCTTCATCTAAACCCTATCATTAATATCATCTTTTTCGTTTACCAATAATCACTCATCACATTAGTAGTTTGTAAAATTTTTTGTAAAATTGTTTACATCTCTAACATTTTTCTTATTCATAAACGCATTATTATGTTTGAGCTTAGTTCATTTAATAGTCAAATCTAAACTTGTGTTTGAGCTTGGCTTGTTTGCTAAACAAGCAAACATAAATAAGCTTCTTTTTTTTTTTTTTTTTTTTTAATAATCGATAGAACTTCTCATCCATTGTTTAGTCTATTTAGTCTATACAAATTAAAAGTGAAATCTTCTCTTAGTTTTCTGGTCCAATATTTCCCTACTTGGAATATAATAATGGGTTGAAGAGGGCAAGCAATTAAATTAATAATTTAAGTACCAAATATATTAAAAAAATTAAATGATAAATCACAGTTTGGCCTCCATTGAACTTCGGTCCGACTTCAAAAACCTTAAACCTTACTCCTCTTCAGTTCTTTGAACGGTTTGAGTTTCAAAACTATGACTAAGACATCTAACGTTTAAATCTTCTTCCTCTTAATTATCAAAATTATCAACAACAAAAAAAAAAAAAAAAAAAGAAAAAAGATAATAGGTAGAAATTTGAGTTATATGTCTATTTGGATATTGCTTATTTTGCTAAAAACTGAAAACATGTAGCAAAACTAATTTTTAAATGTGTGAATAGTACTATGAGACCTAATTTTAAATTTTTTTTTTTGAATAAAGTACTTGTGGGTTTTGTGAATAGTGCATGAAACCCACTAGAAAAGCATAATCACACATGAAACGCTCTTCTCAAAAAAAAAAAAAAAGCCAAAACACAGACGCTGCTTGAATCAACTAGTACATAGTATCCGTTTGAATCCCGTTTGCGTTTCTTTTTTCTTTTTTTCCCCCAGGCGCATGTTTTGACTTTTCAGCAGTGAACATGCACTTGTGCACGAGTCCTCACAAACTTCACTTTTCAGCAACTTTTTCATTAAAATGGGTTCCACAAACTATTCACCATTTAAAATTATTTTGCTACAATTTTTTAATTTTCAGTTTTCAGTTTCAGCAAAATAAGTTATATCCAAACGGACCTATAATGTCATGAAATGGCTATGGTTTTCAAATTTAACATTCAAATATCATGCTTAGTATGCTCAAATCTCAATTAAGTTAAAATTAGTTTGATTCTTATTCACGTTTAGTATATTTCCAAAATTAGAAAATCAAAAACCAAAAATAAAAAGTTGTATGAACCCGTAATTGAATCGACCCAAACACCAACCCGCCCGTAACCCGTTTGCCCTTTCAGTCTTTCACGGACACAGTTCTAATTTCTAAGCGCCCAAAAAATATCAGAAACACGACACAAACAGATGAGATAAACTGATAGCAGATTGGTATAGTTGAGACTTGAGACTTTGAGAGAGCTTATAGTTTGCCATGAAACCTTAAAAAAGCAGCCATGGAACAAGTTCTCTCTTCCTCAACCATAATCTCTACAACACAAATATTTCCACTCAAACCTCTCAAAACCCATCTCCAAACTCCAACCATAAACCTCAAATTCTCCATTTCTCCAAAGAAAAACAACCACCTTCATCTCTCTTCTTTTTCTTCTTCTTGTCTATGTTTCTCTAATAAAGCAAGTGCCACTTCAACGACAACACCACCAGCATTAACTTCCACTCCCAGTAGTGACAACCACCATTGGATGGTGCTCATGGAGGCTCCTCCACAAGGGGTCAATTCCAAACCACAGGTTATTGAATACTACGTTAAGACTTTGGAAAGAGTTTTAGGGAGGTGGGTATGTTTCAAAATATTCTTTCTTGTCATGTTGCAAATGTTTCTTAGCTTTTGGTCTGAAATCCTGCTTTGGTTGTGATTTTTTGAATAACAGTGAGAAGGATGCTCAGATGTGTATATATGATGCTTCTTGGGATACCAACTTCGGCTTTTGCTGTGACATTGATGAAGAAACCTCCCGTGAACTTGCCGGTAAGTTTCTATAGCAGAAAAAGTCTGAGTCATCTGATGTGCTTCAATTCTGTACCATGCTGTTGCTTTCATGTTTGTGGAGAAACTAAAATTATGAGAGGCACTTTCATAGTTTCATTAACATTGATGTGTAATGAATATGTTTTAGGATTACCTGGCGTTTTCTCAGTTAGGCCTGACCCAGATTATAGTTCTGTGAAAAAGGATTATAGTTTTTCAAGCATTCAATCCAGTTATCTGTCAAGCTCACAAATTGGAAGTAATCTGTTGTTTCCCGTGGGGAGTACCAAACACTGGCTTGTTCGAATGGACAAACCGGGGATTGGAGTTGTTACAAAGGCTCAAATGGTTGATTATTATGCTCAAATACTGACCAAGGTTTTGGGGAAGTAAGTAAATAACATTTGAGCTTGTTATTATGTTTCTGTTCCATTTTATTGTAACGTCTCTAACAGTGCATCAATGCAATATTCTTCCTTTGATTGCTTTGTTTCTCTTCACCCTGAAAGTGGAATAATACTTTTTGTAGTGAGAAAGACGCACAAATGTGTATTTATCATGTTTCTTGGCAGTCCAACTTTGGGTTCTGTTGTGAACTTGACGATGAATGTGCACGGGAACTAGCTGGTTAGTATGTGCATTTGGTTTCTCTTTGCCACGGTTGTGATATGTATTTTGCAGCTTGAAGACAAATGCTTCCATATGGTGTAGGTGTACCAGGTGTATTATCTGTTCAGCTAGATAAGAATTTTGAGTCAGAGAATAAGAATTATGGAGGTTTGTACGTTTTTCAGATAATATTTTTGTGTGTTTTTTTAATGTTTGATCAGATATAACATGCTCCACATCTTTTCTACCTTGCAACTTCGCTTCTCTTCAAGCATTGTATTCAGTGATATCTTGATCTCAGAGATATATTGCAAAGTATTAACTTTGACTGTTTCTTTCTTTTCTTTTCTTCTTTTAATAATTTCTATTTGAAAGGCCTCTGTGTCAAGAAAGTATATAGCAGAAGCACCATGTAACTTATGCTAGTATATTTGTGTCAGTGTCATAACAAATACATGTTTTAGGGATTCTAATCCTTAATCAACCAAAATGTTTATGTGATTTCACTGTATGAGATGATCTCTCAAGTAATTTACTTATGTAAATAAAGCAATTAACTTTAGATGTTTTATTAATTTGAGCTGGATTTTAGTGGAGGGGTAAATTCTATGTCATTGTAGATAGCCAGTCTTTGAAGCAGCTAAAGGAAAGTTGTATAGTCCAGTAGCAGCCATGTGTCTTTTCCTTGAAAGTGGAAGACTTTGTATTGAGTAGAAAAATAGGCTTTATAGTGGCTGCAATTCTTTGTGGCAGAGATGAGTCTTTTCCTTGGTTAGAATCATGCATTGGGCTTGGGAACACTTTGTAGTGTATAGCAGTTGTGATTCTAGATTTTGTGGCAGAGCATGCCTTTGCAACAGAAAGCACACAATGTCAATTAATGACTTATAAAACTGGACAGAGTTTCATACTGACTGTGAAGGTTGCTAAGTGAGCTTTAGCACAAGGGAAAGCTCAAGGAAGTAATTCCTGATCATATTTTATTGTCAAGCTCAATGAGAATGTTGCTGATGGAATTGGTCATTCAAAGGGAAGTATTATGTCACTTATACTGAGACATGTAGTAGTTAGTAGAATTGTACAATATATGAAGTATTAACTATAGCCATCAGAAGTATACCCATGAAACTTTAACCATATGGCTTGCAGAAGGTTTACAAAATGAGCAGATTAGGAAGGTATCTGATGCTGGGGTAAGAAAGAGGTAAGTATAGCCAATCTCGTCACAAAAACTGTCATGCAAAGTTGCTAGAAGTCTTGAGCAAGGAGGAAAGAATCAGATGCATTGAGAAAGAGAGATTCCCAATGTATCTATGTGAGGGGTGAGATTGAGAAAGGTAGGGTCCAACTTATTATATTCTTAAATGCAATTCATCCAACTAGTTGGAGTTTAGGTGCAGGTGATAACTTTAAATGGGTTAGAAGATTCAAATGCTACTGAGGAAAGTAAATTGCTTACTCCTTGTTCTTGGAAAATTATTTTGGAAAGCCATGGGAAAAGAAATTATATTCCATAGACCCCAAAACATGATGTTTAACGTTATAGTGACATATTTGGTGGTGCATTTCTCTAATACTCGCTATTAACTTTGATAACAACTAGTTTATGTCAGAAAATGGCTTCAGGTCTGGTTCTTGTGTATTGATTAAGGCTCATCTTTAAATTGAAGTTCATGTATAAAAGGTGGTTTTGGCATATATTTTACAACATGCATGAAGTTTTAAGAAAAAGGGGGTAAGGCTGCCTACCTACCATGACCTCTCCTAGACTACGCAACAGTGGGAGCTTTGTGCAGCCTCTCCTAGACTTTGCAAAAGTGGGAGCTTTGTGCACTGGGTACGACCATGAAGTTTTAAGAAACTCTGCTGCTGGTTACTCAAGCAAATGAGGAGGAGGTATGCAATGCTGGAATTGGTGAAGATATTACAATAACATAATAAAATTGTTGTATCTAGTGCACAAAACTCCTACTTTTGTGGGGTCTAGGATGGTGATTGGTAGGCAACCTTAGTGCCTTACACCCAATTTTATTTTGGAATGCCTGATTCCTAGACTCAAATCTGCAACTTGTCACTTTGGATGGAAGGCACTTGCTATCGCACTAAGGCCCAACCTCTTTGTTAAATTACCGATTCTCCCAAAAGCTTAAACTATTAGGAAATTGTTAATTTAATCACTTAGCCATAATTCTAACACTCTCTTTAAATAGCATAATAATTAACAATAGTTTTTTTTTTTTTTTTAATTCTTAATCCAATTGCTCTGAAACATGCCTTAGCCAAGATGGGTTACTGGCTAGTCCAACTTGGTTAATGATGATCAGATGATGTAAGTGAGACTGTTAAGATGATTTGGTTGTGTGAGACAGAAATCTTCAATGGTTAATGCGAGGCATATTTGGTGCTAGTTAAGGTCTGTATGAGGGAGTGACTGGCATCAGCCACCCCAATAAAAGCAAAAATATATAATTTATTGAAAGCCTGTATTTTGTGCTTTGTGATAATTACTGATCTTTATCGGTGGACAATGCTTGAGGGTAGGTATTTAGGTGATATTACACTCTAAGCAGTCCCATTTAATATAATATTTTTCATTACATAATTAAGAAATTTTATAGTATAACCTGTCAAACATCATTTTTACAAATTTTGAACATTTTGGAATTTCTTAAAAAAACCTCATACATTGTGATGGACTCTGGTTCTATCAAGTGCTATAAGAACAGTAGGCAAAACAATCTACTTTGAGGCTGGCCAGCCTCCTAAATTAAGAGGGAGGGGTGGGAAGACATTTGAGTCAGAATTATTCTGAGATTCCTTTATCGAATACAAAACCTACATAAATAGCCAACACCTCTCCTACCTCATTGAAAAGACTAATAGGAATGATAACCAATCTATTTTCTACTTTATCTCCCAAGTCCAGGGAACTACTCTTCATTATTATTTGATAAAACCACAGAAAAATTTGGTAAAATAAATTTAATGTATCTAATCTATTTCGGTACCAAACATGCAAAAATTGCAACCAACCTTGTGACATTGGTTGCTGCCTGGCTCATATCACAGTGTTTTCACCTGTTCTAATACATTCACCAGTGAGGTGAACATACCAAGCACATTAGGTTATATTTTTTGTTAAGGACCTAGTCCTACAGAAACCATTAACTTTTTCAGTTTAGGATTTTAATGACATGTTATCACCTAGTGTAAACAGCTGGTTAGAGGATTGGTCGAGTATTTGATAGAACTTGACTGCTTGCAGAATAGACATTATCTGTTAACTATTAGAGTGAATTCTGAAACCTTCCTCAATAGAGCAACTGATTGATGCCATGTTTACCAAGTGCTAGAGTACTTGTTTATTTATGTTTTCATCACGCTTCTGTTAGTTAGCTTAAGCATGTTTTATTATTATGGAGAGAAAATCTTCTAATGTGAAGTGGAATATGTCATTACTCTACAAGTTTTTTTTTTAAGTCTTACTCTTCAATTTTTTTTTTTTTGGATAAGGCTTACTCTTAAATTGTTTCTCAGTGGAAAATATGCAAATGATGATTTAATAACTAGATTACTATTGTTGTTATATGGGGTTAGAATAAACTATTGAAATTATTAATTTTGATTTGTTCTTAATAAGAGGCCAATTCCCAATGAATCATTTCAATGTCATTCAGATTATATCTTTAGTTTACCATTACAACAATTCTTTCCATTGTAGAGTAAACAAGCTGTATTTTCAGGTAATAATCTACAGAGTAATCTACAGAGTTCCACAGATCTGCCAGATCCTTCAGAAGCAAGTCAAACAACCCCTATAAAAACAAAGAAACTATTCGTTACAGGTATGTTGCAAGACTCTGAGTTTGAATTCTTTGCTTGTAAATTTCATATTTTCGAAGACCACTTTTATGAAATAATTCAAGATTCTTATTTATGAAATGTGCATGCTTGTTTTACTATAATGGTTGTCTAATTATGCTTTTTTGAGTTTTACCTGATTAACATTTGGTTCAATTTAGTCTTTGGAGATTCCCTGGACCATGCCATGGCTTCCTCTTATGAGATCATAAAGTATTCCTTGTAGTTTCCATTCTGAAATCCAAAAGTTCTCCAGTCCAGCAACTTTATTTCTCCCTCTTTTTTATTCACAAATGACAGTGATTTGCAATCTTGATTTAAAAACAGGGCTGTCATTTTACACATCTGAGAAAACCTTACGTGCTGCATTTGAAGGCTTTGGTGAGCTTGTTGAAGGTATGTTTGCATTTCCATGCTCATAAATGACATGTTTCATTAGTAAGGGTATACCAGTGCTGATGCACTGCTTCCTCAACAGTTAAAATTATAATGGACAAAATTTCCAAAAGGTCCAAAGGTTATGCATTTATAGAGTACACTACAGAGGAGGCTGCTAGTGCAGCACTCAAAGAGATGAATGGCAAGGTAAGTTTTCTTCCATTAAGAATCTTCCTTGTATTTTTCTTGTGCTTAATGTTCAAGCGCAGGTTTGTTTTCCTTAAGCTTTGATTCATAATTGTAGATAAAACAAATATAACACTCGGAGTAAGAGAAAGGGTAATCTCTCTATTTTGTTCCTGGTTCTTGCAGATTATTAATGGCTGGATGATAGTTGTTGATGTTGCCAAGACTAATCCACCAAGATACAGCAGGGGTCGCCCCAGATAGGAATTTTGACAAGAGAACGATTCCTGATCCACTGTCTTCAAGGTCAAGCAAGATATTCAGGCTACTGCTTTCAAGGTGTTGGACTATTCTCATACTGCCACCTAAATTTTGTTCGATGAGTACCTGCAAGAGGCAAGAGGCAAGAGCCTTTATCAGCTCCAGATCTTCAAGTGAAGCACTAGTCGTTCACATTGAATTTTTTAGTCATTAATATATTATGGAGACTCTCTCATATATATATATATATATATAGGCAGAAACATGTAGTCTGAAATTCTATTATGTTGCATGCTCTTAGAAGGGGGAAATGAAATGCTCTTTACTCGAAGACAAGCAATACACTAGTCTTGAATTTTACTAAAAGCATTGAAGTAAATATTTTTTTAATCCTGCGAAATTGAAGTTTGGAGAGATGACATTCCACCCCAAAATTGAAGGGAAAAAATATTTTGAAACATACATAATTAAAAATAAGGGTAAATTTACTCCATTTCCTTGAGTTTGGGGAGATGACACTCTACCCCAAATTTGAAGGGAAAAAACACTTCCTTTTTTACATTCGTTTGATCAATTTTTGTTAAATTAATATTAAAAATGTTATACACTAACTCATCCTTTGCTCAAGGCTATGTTTCCAAAATTATCCTCCATTTAAAAATTAAAATTCTTTGTTTTAGAATTTAAACTAATCGCTAACCCGTGTGATGCACGGGAAAGCACAAAGAATATCTACAAAATCTATATAACATTATAGTTATATTTGTTAGGTTCAAACACACTCTTCTTGAATTATCAAATTATTAAAAAAAATTAACTCTCTTCTTCACTGTTTACTCAAACTTGTTTTCATAGCTCATATTTAAACAATCGTATTAGAAAATTTTCTATTAATAGTAAATTTTGTGTAAAGACATTACAGTTTCATGTAAAGTGTAGTATTAGATTAGGTATTGATTTGAAATCACGTGAATAAACTGCTTGTTTTCCATCATTCTTTGGGAAATATTCTCCCCCCTCCTTTCAATAGGATTTTAGAAAGAGCAATTAAGAATTTTGATTGAATGAAAAAATTATCAGTTTCTAACAATTTACGATTTTTAGATAAGTGGTAATTTATTTATAGTATCAAGGCAGATGGAATTAAGTATGAAATATCTTAAAATTTAAAGTCACACCATTGCCTAAAGGAAAAATGTTATACAGGTCTTGTGAAATGAACTTATTTACTCCTTTGGATTACTAAAGCATGGTTGAAAAGAAATAATCTTCATGATGGCTTATACAGTCTCAAAAGGTAAATAAATTCATGATGGCTTATAACTGCCTAAAAAGTATATCTTGGTACATAGTCTCAAGAGATGAGATTTAAAGGCTTAATTATATTATAAATTTCAATACCAGAAGACTTGAAAAATATAACCTGAAAAAATTAGCAAGGAGGAGAATCTTTCCAAACTTAGAATTTAAAAGTTTAGGGAACTAGAGGTAGAAAGCTCTAGTATGGATTTAGGAACTAATTTATGTGGGAAAATAGATCATGCCATATGAACACTATTTAGGAATTCTATCAAACTCTTGTGAGAAGCCAATAACAAATCTGGAAAAGACTTCCAGTTTGAATTCTTTCAAACTCAGGTTTATTTTCCTCCATCTAAAACAACCTTTCTAACAAAGAATGCTTAAAATCACTAAAATGAGACAACATACACTATATATTGATTACTATCTTAGGCATTAAGCTAATCAGTGCTTTCAATAATAAAAAAAAACTTAGCAATCTCAATTTTCAAAAGAGAAAAAAATACTTATCCCAATGAAGACAAACAAATACTAATCACCCTAATGTCAGTTAATTATTGTTGGGTTCTATTTGTTGTTATATTTTAAACTTAACCCCACACCCTCAACATAACCAAACCCATGAAATTTATTCTACAATTTGACATCCAATTCTCTTTTAATAGCATCCAATGATTCATTGTATGTTAATAATTGACGAAAATTTTTAAATAATAATAATTTATATCAATACCTGTAAGCTCCTTCAACAAAATCACCAAGCAAGTCCAATTGCTTCCACTAACAGTACTGAATAGAGCCTATAAAACTGTATAGAAACACATAAAAGAACTGAGCAGAATTTATAAGCCAGCATATAAAAAAAAAATAAAAAATAAAACCAAAAAACCAAAAAAAGCTCTATCTCTACCTTTCAACAACAACCATCATAAAAGGATTGAAGAAAAAAGAATTAAAAGTAAACTACAATAGTAGGTAGTCAGTTGAATGAATTAAACCCTTAAAAAAGTGTGTACGAAACATGTATTCCTCCTCCTCCTCATTCATAAATGGATTTTTTTAATGTCCATGTCCAATTAATTACATGACCCAGCCAGCAACAAGAATTATTTCTAATAGTATTGAATAGACAATCACTTTTAAGTGAATACATCAACACCACTCACAATTTTACATGAAATTTATATCAATACCTGTAAGCTCCTTCAACAAAACCTGACATTTATCAAAATTCATCATCTACCACTGCAAATTGATGCAAGAAGGTCACTCCTAAAAATAAATGATTTCTAAACATCATAACATAATGAAAATGATAAATGTAAGAGTCTATAGAATAACACATAGAAATGTAATGAAAACAATAGTGTGAACTGTGAATCAAATTTTAAAGTAAATTTACTTATGGTTTATCATATTTGTGGTTTTCTTACTAAGTCTTAGTGATACTCATTGAGAAGCTTCAAATAGGGCAAAAAAAAAAAAAAAAAAAATCCTTCTACAAACCTTTTCTTTTAAAGATATATAGATAATAGGTCATACAGTATCAATTGATTTGTGGTAAATTATGATGAAATAAGCTTCAAGGCCCCAATATTTATAATTCACTTAAGTCAGAAAGTAAATTCCCAAAGTCATAATCTATTTATTCTAAAGATAACCACACAAAAATACATGTAAACACTAATAGTTCTATATAAACAAAATTAAAACTTAAAGAAATAAAAATTGAAAGAAGAAGATGAAGAATAAGAAATATTAGAAGAAATTCTTACCACAAAATTCTCAGCCGCAAGTTCATGTTGTCTTTCCCACCATGCCTCTTGCTTTTGCACATCCTTTACAAAACTCACTCTAACTTGAAACACCTAAGCAATCCTAACCAAAATGAAAATATCACCCATTGAAAAGCCATAAAAGAGTCAAACTTTACACATATAAATAGAGAAAAAAGACAAACTTTACACACATACACATATACATGGAGAAAGACAGAGACCTTGCAGGTAGTGTAGATATCAATGGCTTGAACTGAAAATTGAAAGGGGTTGTACAAAGGTCTGAAATAGGTGGACAACCTAGGTGCTTTGGTTGGGATATTGAATAGTATTACCGCTAAAGTGGGAAGAATCAGCAAAAAAAGATCAAGGTATCAGACTCATCATATTCTAATAATTATGAAAATCCTTGTAGTAAACAAAACAAATATCATGTTGTATTGTCATGAAAAAAAAAAAACAATAAATAATCCAAACGAAAATAGAGGATTTTCATAAAATAAAGGGTAAAATATCATTTTCGTCCCTAAACTATCACAAAAGTTCGTTTTTCGTTCCTAAACTTTCAAAAGTTCGTTTTTCGTCCCTGAACTATCATAAAATTTCGTTTTTCATCCCTAAACTTTCAAAAGTTCTATTTTCATCCCTAAACTTTTCCAAATGTATTGATTTTCGTCCCTCTCACATCAGCACACTGTCAAAGCCACGTTAGCACTCCGTCAGACGGAGGGACGAAAATCAATACGTTTGGAAAAGTTTAGGGACGAAAATAGAACTTTTGAAAGTTTAGGGATGAAAAACGAACTTTTGAAAGTTTAGGGATGAAAAACGAACTTTTGTGATAGTATAGGGACGAAAATGATATTTTACCCTAAAATAAACATAAAAAAATTTTCCAAGCTATATATATATATATATATTTTTTTTTACTTCACTCAGACAATTGTAAAGCACATCAGGTGATGCTATGATAGGGTTGGCCTATCTTCAAAAATCTTTTTGTCTCAATGACTCTTATGTAAAGGTCTAGAATTTTGAAGAAAGGACAACATGCAATTCAGCTTGATAAAAAATCTACCAACTAAAAAGGGCAACTGATGATATAAACTATACAATATTTTTAAATAACAAATCACAACACAGATAGGAACATAAAAATTCAATGCGTCCAATAATTTGAATTATCTAAACCCTCTACATCTAAACCCATCAATCTATGAATTCAATTATAATTCACCCATGATCCAATTCTACGCATCACGTATAATAATAATAATAGCAAAGTAATGTAAATCTAGAACCAATAACCAAAAATTAAAGAAAGAATATCCACTTCTAGAGTAAGAAGCCCAAGTTTGAAAACCCGTTAAAGTGTTCGACTTCTACCACAGTAAGATATAAAGCAGAAGAAACCATAGCCCCTAAAGTAAATACAATTAAATTTTTTTTTGGAAACCCCATTTTAATGCTGGCAAACTAAAGGCCAATCATTCAGCCATAGCAACCCAAAACACCAAAAGTAAATAATAATAGGGTAGGTAGGTTTTCAATTAAAAGAGAATCAGAATTCTTACCCGGGGTTCGGATTTTGCTCTTCAAAGAAGGTTGGTTTCAGTTGCAGATTCTTTGAATTTGACGGTGGCAAGGAAACTATATATGTACATAAAAACGTTACACATACAAAACAAAGAAAGATTTGGCAGCATTACACACACAAAACAAAGTTCTAAAAGATAAAGGTTTAGGATTTTGGTTTCAGTTAGTCAAAATATAATCCAAGAACCAAGATAACATCAATTACATCCTAACCTCTTCGTTTTCTTGCAGAACAACAACAAACAAAAAAAAAAAAAAAAAACCTTTTCATATCAAACTTCGCTTCAAGATTAGCCAATTTTTCTCATCTATGTGAATTGTGGACCATTGCATTAATCAACCAAATTTCGATTCACAATTTGCAAAATTTAGGTGAAAATTCATTGAAGAGTCATTGAATAAATGAAGAGTCATAACACATTGATAGATTTAACAATAATAAACAATTAGAGTGAAAGATTTACAAAGAAAACAACAAAGATCGTAACGTACCTCAGCGGAGCAACCGCGAACCTCGCGGAGAATGACCTTAGGGGAGCCATTGACATATTCGTCATCCTCTCTCTCTCTCACTCGCCTTTTCTTTTTTTTCCTGATTATGGAATAGTTAAGAGAATGAATCATATTAGGTAGGGACAACAGGGTATTAAAATCGAAATAATAAAGAGGGAATGGCTGAACTTGTCGAAGGAGAAGGAAAAGTAGAATAGGAAAGGAAGAGAGCATCTGAAATTTGAATGCGTAAGGTTTGAAAGAGAGGAGTCGAAAGATTTATTTTCTCTCTCTCCCCTGTAGGAGCTTCTTCTCTCTTGTCATGGAGCGAGTCTTTTCTCCCTTAAGTGTCAGAGCCTAAGGGTCCTTCCTTCTCATCTTTCTAATTTCTTTTCTCACTACCTCACCTCTGTTTTTCCACATGATATGGAGCAAACCATCGTTGACAGCCTTAAAAACCTACAGCTCACTAAAGAAGAAGAGGAAGATATTTTCATTTCATCCAATAGCACACCAGACTTGCTGGAAGAATATGCACTGAGTTTGTTTGGGAGATTGTTGGTAGATCACCATTAAAATCAGTGAGCCCTTAAGAATACTTTGAGATCGGCATGGAAGATGGGTTCTGATCTTAGAATTATTGAGGTTGGAAATAATATCTTGCAATTCAAATTTAGTTCAATGTATCAACTAGAGTGGGTGGAGAGAAGTGGGCCTTGGAATTTTGAAAATAATCTCCTGCTCTTATGCCGATGGAGGAGGGGTTTATCATCAGCCAATTTGGTCTTCACTCATGCACCATTTTGGGTCCAAGTTTGGGGCTTACCATTCGAGCATATGATTGAAGAAGTTGGACGTGATATTGGTGGCAAGATAGGAAGAGTCATTGAGGTGGACAAACGGTTATGGCAAGCAGACCAAGCTAAGTTTATGCGAGTGAGGGTAGACTTACCCATTGAGAAACCACTAAGAAGGGGTGGATATGTTACAAATATGGATGAAGAAAGATGTTGGGTATCTTTTAAATATGAGAGATTGCCCACTTTCTGTTTCACCTGTGGAAAAATTGGACATGATGAAAAGCACTGTGGTATGGTGACTGAGAAGCAACCATTGGAGCGGCAATATGGAGAGTGGATGAGGGTAGGGGGAACTTCAAAAGGAACAAATGCAGGATCCAGAGCCTCGGGAAGTAGAAGTTACAAACCAAAGAGTGGAAGGGAGTCCAGAACAAAGCCTCAAGCCACAGTGGGGGAGCTGGTGGTTTCCGTTCAAAGTGAAAATGAAAGGAGCGGTAGCCTGGGCAGAAAAGACAACCTCGAAGGAAGGAAATTTTTTGAAAAAGAGAGACATGATGCAAGGTCAGATTTGTGTGCAGTAAGTAATCAAAGTGGATAGGACAACTTTGATTTCGAGAAGTAGGAATTAAGCAAGGAAAAGGGATACTCTAGAAGCTTTATTGATGCGATTATTATAGAACAAGATTCAGGTTTAAAGTGGAGAATTACAGGTTTTTATGAGAATCCAGAGGCACATAGAAGGAAGGAGTCATGGGAAGAACTTGATGCTTTAAATAGAAAATTTCAACTCTCTTGGTTGTGCCATGGTGACTTCAATGAGATTCTGTCAGGAGAGGAAAAGATTTTTTTTGGGGGGAGGGGGGGGCCTCCAAGACCCCAAAGGCAAATGGATGGCTTTAGGGAGGTGGTTAATGCCTGTGGTTTTAAAGATTTGGGGTATAGCGGTCCTGATTTCACGTTGCAAGAAAGGGAAAACCGCGTATATTTGAGGTTAGATCAAGCTCTTGCCACCAATGATTGGATTAACTATTTTAATGGAACAAGAGTCCTCCATTTGGTAGATTCTACCTCTGACCATTGTGCTCTGTTGATTGCCAACTCCATTGCAGTGTAGCCCTTTCAAAAGCGTAGGATCCATTTCAAGGAAATGTGGACAAAAAAAGATGAGTGTAAGGAAATCATAAAAAATGCTTTGGAGGGAAGTTTGCACCAACGCACACCTGAGGGCATAGCTACATGTCTTCAAAATTGTGTAGCAGACTTGGCGAGATGGAATAAGTCAGTTTTTGGTTATGTGCCTAAGCAAATTCAGAGCAAAAGGAAAGCTCTCAATGATTTGACACTCCAAGATAGAAACAGAATCATGGGGAAGGAGATAAACAAGAGTCCTCAATTTGGTAGATTCTACCTCTGACCATTGTGCTTTATTGATTGCTGACTCCATTGCAGTGCAACCCTTTCAAAAGCGTAGGATCCATTTCGAGGAAATGTGGACAAAAAAAAGGAGTGTAAGGAAATCATAAAAAATGCTTTGGAGGGAAGTTTGCACCAGGGCACACCTAAGGGCATAGCTACATGTCTTCAAAATTGTGTAGCAGACTTGGCGAGATGGAATAAGTCAGTTTTTGGTTATGTGCCTAAGCAAATTCAGAGCAAAAGGAAAGCACTCAATGATTTGACACTCCAAGATAGAAACAGAATCATGGGGAAGGAGATAAACAGTTTACGAAGGGAGATTAATGATCTTCTTGATTGCGAGGAGATCTTATGGCATCAGAGGTCAAGAGTTCTTTGGTATGGTAAAGGGGATCGCAACACAAAGTTCTTTCATTCAAAGGCTTCGCAGAGGAGAAAGAAAAATACTGTTAGTGGCATTTGGGATGAGAATGGGAATTGGTGCGATACTAATGAGAGCATTGCTACAACGACTATTTCTTACTTTGAGACACTGTTTACTACCTCCTACCTTAGTCGAATTTTTGAAGTCACTGATACGATACCCACTAGAGTAACTGATAAGATGAATTAGAGACTGATTTCAACATATACAAGGGAAGAAATGGAAGCAGCTCTGAAACAAATGCACCCCACAAAAGCCCCAGGATCTGATGGTATGTTTGCTATCTTTTTTCAAAAATATTGGGATGTGGTAGGGAATGATATTATGTGTATGGTTCTGAATGTGTTAAATTCCAATATGTCAATTGCTGATATAAATAGAACAAGCATTACCTTGATCCCCAAAAATTAATAGTCCATCCAAAATGTCTGATTTTAGGCCGATAAGCTTAAGCAATGTAGTATATAAGCTGGTATCTAAAGTAATTGCAAACCACCTAAAAAACATCTTCCCTCAGATTATATCTAAAAACCAAAGTGCTTTTCTCTCGGAGAGGCTTATTACCGACAATGTATTAGTTGCATTTGAATAAAAAGGAGGGGAAAGAAAATTTTATGGCGGTCAAGCTTGATATGAGTAACCCTATGATCACATGGAGTGGGGTTTTATTGAGAAAGTAATGGAAAAAATGGACTTCCATGAAAAATGAATTCAACTAATTATGCAGTGCATTACTATTGTTTCCTATTCTATGATTATCAATGGAGCGGTCCACGGATGTATTTTCCCTACAAGAGGTCTCCGACAAGGAGACCCCTTATCTCCTTTCTTGTTCCTGTTATGTGCAGATGGTTTCTCATCTTTAATTAAGGATGCAGCAAGGAATCAGATGTTGAGTGGAATCTCTATTTGTAGGGGATGCCTTATGGTAACTCATTTATTTTTTACGGACGATAGCTTATTGTTTTGCAAAGCTACTGATTAAGAATTCCATAAACTCATTGAGATCCTTAAGCTTTACGAAGCTGCCTCTGGTCAGAAAGTAAATGCTAAGAAGTCTTCTATTTTCTTTAGTCATAACACCCCCCATGAAAAAAGGTGTGAGGTGTTGAACATCCTGGTCTAATGCAAGACACTAGGCATAGTAAATATCTGGGGCTTCCATCCATTATTGGAAGATCTAAAACCGAAGTATTTGCGGAAGTGAAGGAAAAGGTTAGGAGGAAATTAGTGGGGTGGAAGGGAAAATTATTGTCCATTGGAGGAAAGGAGATCCTGATAAAGGCCGTAGCGCAAGTAGTTCCCACCTATACTATGAGTTACTTCTTAATCCCGAAAGGGTTGTGTGAGGAGATTGAAGGAATGATAAGAAAATTCTGGTGGGGGAAAAGACAAGAAGAGTCAAAAATTGCGTGGTTGATTTGGGAGAAAATGTGTAAAGCAAAGTCAAATGGTGGAATGGGCTTTTGTAACTTGCAAGCCTTTAACTTAGCAATGCTTGCTAAGCAAGGATGGAGACTCTTATTAAATCCGGACTCCCTTTGTGCCAAAGTCTATAAAGCTAGATGCTACCCAAATGGGGACGTTTTAAATTCAAAGCTGGGCTGCAGTCCTTCATATACATGGAAGAGTATTTTTAAAGGCCTGGAAGTGATCCGGAAGGTTATGCGATAGAAAGTAGGCAATGGAAGGCTCATTCATATTTGGGAGGACAAGTGGCTCCCCACCCCAACAACCTATAAGGTAATATCTCCCTCTCGACTTTTTGATGATTTCCCTATGGTTTCGGCCTTAATTGATGAGGATACTAGAAGATGGAAGGTTGATACACCGAAGTTTTTATTCCTCCCCTTTAAGGTAGAAACAATCCTTAATATCCCGCTGAGCTGTAACCTTCCAGAGGACAAAATAATTTGGGTGGGAAACAAAATGGAGGAATTTTCAGTGAAAAGTGCATATTACGTTGCCCTCACTGTGATAAATTCATCAAAAAGTGGTGAGTGATCTCATGGTGATCCTAGAACTCCCCTTTGGAAGCAGATTTGGCAGTTAAAAAATCCCCCCAAAAATAAGAATTTTCACATGGAAAGCTTGTGTTAATGCCTTGCCAACAATGTTAAATTTAAGGAAGAGAGGGGTGAACATGGATGGAATGTGCCCCGTGTGTGGTCTAGAGGTTGAATCTATTTTCCATGCTCTCTTCAAATGTGGTGTTGTGAAGGAAATATGGGATCAGTGGAAGGAGTGTCCAATTGTTATTGGGGCTAAAAATCTGGATTTCTCTAATTTGGCTTTAAAACTGTTAGAGGCAGGAACTTCTAAAGACATGGAGCTGTTGGTCGTGGTAGCTTAGGCAATTTGGCTTAGTAGAAAATTGAGAGTGTTTGAGTCGGTCAGTCAGGGGGCTAATCAAGTTTGGAATTATGTAGTTAGTATGCTCTCTAATTATAAAGAAGCTACGAAGTTTTGTTTGTTGGGTCTTTCGTCCTGTGAGGTTAGTTGGAAAAAGCCTCTAGTTGGGGCCTTCAAGGTAAATGCTAATGGAGCAATTGCAGATGATGGAAGGTGGTCAAGTATAGGAATGGTTATAAAGGACTTTCGAGGAAAGGATGTTGCTGCACCCTGTAGAGTACTCCCAAGTAGTTTTGCTGTGGATGAGACTGAAGCTTTAGCAGTCGAGGTGGGGAACCTGCTTGCAAAGGAAATGGACCTTCATCAAATTGTTGTTGAATGATTCACTTTTAGTAGTTCAAAGCATATCATCCAAGGATTTCAGAGGAGGAATCGGCCATATTTTCCATGGTATTCTTTGTATCCTTGAAGGGTTTAGCAGTCGGCAGGTCCAGCACCTGAAATGGGATTTCAACAGGGTAGCGCATGAGCTTGTCCGTTTTGCTAGAAGTAATGATATTAACCAGGTGTGAAGAGGTGTCTCGTCCAGTAGTGAGAAATCTGATCCACATGGATCGCTTGTAACTGGGCTGCTTTCTTTGCCCTGTTGTAGTTCATTTTCAGGTTAATGAAAGTTTCTTTGCCTTGTTTGTTTGTTTGTTTGTTTGTTTGTTTGTTTGTTTGTTTTTAAGATAAGTATCCAGTTTGGTTTTGTTTTTGAGTGAAAAGAGTTTTTAATTAAGTGAGTTTTTAATTTTAATTTTAATTTTTAAATATTGTGCTGATATGGAAAATTGTGAGAGTTTCAGAGGTTTAAGTCTTATATATATATATATATATATATATAGAAATTTTGCAGCATGAAGAATATAATAAAAATTCAATCCAAAGTTAGATATTCAAAATTTACACTCAATATAAAGATATATGATAAATTTGAAGGGTTTCTCTCCATATTAGTTTGGAGAGAAATTTTGTTCTTTTGTGGAGAGTTGAGGTCAACTCCATGGTCCTTTAATATAGAAATATATGATTAACTTAAGAGAAGTGCTACGTTCGCAACATTTTCGCATATTTTCATAACAAATTATAGATGGTTAGTTGTTATTGGTTCAAATTTGAACCTACCACTATGATTACTTTTTTGTTCTAAAAATAACAACCAATAACACGTGTCACTTAGAATTTGTTGTGAAAATATTATGGACATAACATTTCTTCTCGCTTAAAGGGGATCTTGGAATATTTTAAATGCATTATTAAAGTGGATTAAGAATCTGTTGGGCAGCTGAATAGTTGTATTAATAATACTATGCACATGTTATAAAAAAATAATAATAATAATACCATGCACATCACAGGTTCCCTCTTTTTTCCTTTTTAGGCGGTATGTTTTAAAGTTTGTTTAATTTTATATTTAGTTCTTGGCGCACCCTTCAGTTGGTTTAGATCTAATATTTCACTTTGTTGCTGGCCAACCTCTGCCGCCAGCTTTAGATCCATTAGAAGCTGAGTAAAGTCTATTTGAGTAATTTAAATGTTATTTTCCTTGTTTTGGTTTTTTAATTTAACAACTAATGTTCTTATGCAATTCAAAAAAGAATTATGAATGGTAGAAGATGAATGGTCTGGTTTTGTCTTTTGATCAAATGAAATGTGTGGTCTTTATTGCTTTTTATGGGAGAACGTGTGAGTGTGACAATCAATGTGGTCCTTGAAATTAGATAGGTTTTTTTTTTTTTTTAAGAGAGTAGATATAAGTTAGTAAATAATAATAATAATCTAAAAAAAGAACTAAGCAACAATTAATGATTTTTTATTAAAAATTTAATGAATAAATTCATTTCAAATTCCATAGATTTGATAAAAAAAAAAAAAAAAACTATGATCATTAAACAAAAAAAAAAAAAAAAAAAAAAAACCCATTGAAAAATATGATTGTTGAAAATTTTAAAAACATTGAGTAAAGGAAGAATAAAGAAATATTAAAAAAAGAATAAGAGAAGATTAAAGAATGAATGAAGAAATAATATTTTAATGTGATAAAGAAAAGATAATGAGTCTGTTAGAAAATGAATTTGAAAAAGTAGGTAGCTAAAAGGTAAAAGTCACTGTTCACTCTCCAAACAGTACAAAAATTTGGAGAAACTATTGGAGATTCTCTTAGAATTGATTGGGTGTGGTTGTGCTTATTCTTAAATATGTGATAAAATGATGAGACATATTGAGATTGGAGAGATAAAACATGAATTTTACATCACATCCTTACAGAATTTAATCTCTTATGTTTTCCCTTGTTTTGGTTTTAAATTCAACAACTACTATTCTTTCCATATATAATTCAAAAAAGAGTCCGAATTTGGTAAAGATGGGGTGTAAACTCCAAATTTGGTTGGATTCATATATGGGTATTAGAATTGATTAAGTGTAGGTATGATTATTCTTAAATATGCAATAAGATGATGTGACATGTTGAGATTAGAGGGGTAAAACATGGAGTTTACATCACATCCTTACAAAATTTAATCTCTTCAAAAAATCTCAAATAAATTATAAAGTTGGTTCCTATCCTTTATACCATATTTCAATTTAGTCTTTAAAGTTTTAAATGTGTTAGTTTAGTCCCTAACCTTTTAGGATTGTGTCATTATAGTCCCAGCAGTTAAGTGATGGACGGAAAAAGCTTACATGACTAACAGACATATTTAAAATATTAATTTTTTTTCCAACTAGACTGCCACTTATTCTTTAATTAAAAAAAAAAAAATCAGCCAACTAAATCACAAAAATGCACCTAAGACTGAGAATTGGGATTTGAATTCCTAGTCCCAACTGTGAGACAAGAACAAAGAGAGGGAGTGTAGGAAAATGATTGAAGAACTTGAGATGCCTAGCCAATGGCAATAGCAACCCACCCATTCGGTGGTGAGGCGACCCACCCATCCAACGGCAAAACAACATTGGGATTTTGGGTTTTGACAATTTTATTTTATTTTTTATTTATTTTTTTGTTTCTTTGGTTTAGTCTGGGCTTTTTATTTTTTATTTGATCTAGTATTCCATTGCCTGATAAGCCAAGAAAATATTGGAGATGAAAGGTATTTTCTTTTGTTTTGGTAGTGTGGTTTTGAAGACAATTTTGGGCTGGTGTTTAATTTTATGTTCTTTATTTTTGTTGTTTATTCCGACCCCCCTCAAACGAAGGATGTAAACTGGGATCCAAAGAATTGAACATCCTAGCATTATTAGCAATGTCCGAATCTCTTTTGGCATATTCGTTGTAGACCATCTTTGCCAAAGCACATAACTTGTATGAAATGGAATGGTATTTGGGTTGAAGTTATGATTCTAAATGTCTCATCTAAAGAGATTGTGAAAATGAATAGAAATCTATATATTACTAAAAACTGAAGTATAGCATTTATTACTACTGAGCTCTTGTTGCACCACCTCATCGGCATGACATTCGCCATATAATTATTATTTATTATTTATTCCTATTTTTAATATATATATATATATATATAGATGATTGACTTTACATATTCATCTTTGTCGGTTTTAACATCTATATATATATATATNTATATATATATATATATATTTTTTATTTCCAATTTTCCTATAATTTTTTTTTACATTCACTTATTTTTAAATATTTACACTTTCTTCAACATTTCTTCTTCCCTTACCTTTTCATCTCCCCACTACCCTCTACTTTAATATTGCTATTCATCTTTCCCTTCATCTTCCTTTATTTGTCTCTTCTTATCCCTTCCCTTTTACTATAAATTTGTCACTCTTTTCAATTCTTTGCATAGTTTTCTCTCACAAAAAGGTTTTCTCTCTCTTTCTCTCTCTCTCTCTCTCTCTCTCTCAATGTTTTGGTGGATTTTTATTTTTTATTGCATCTCCACTTTAGGTTGATAAATTTTTGTGTTTTTAAGAATTCTAATTTAGGTTGATACGATTTAGTTTTGTGTTTTAAGTTATTATTATTATTATTTTGCTCTTTGATTATAAAAAATTAAAGATAGTAGATAAAAATAAAATAGTATTCCATTACATAGCATAATTTGGATAATTTAATGTTTATTGTTATATCTTTTAATTTTTCTTAATTTTTCTTCTCTTCTATTTTACTTAATATTGAAATTCAACCACATCCTCCTTATCATTAAATTATTTATATTTTCTCTCTCTTTTTGTTAAAAAAAAAAATGTAATATTTTACTTAAATTCAAATAAAAGAAAATTGTGTTCATCAAATTGTACTCTTTTTTTTTTAACATTTACACTTTCTCTAATTTTTCTCATTCTCTTTACCTTTTCATCTCCCCAATCATTCTACCTTGATATCACTCTTCCTCTTTCCTTTTGTCTTCCTTTAGTTTGTTCTTGTAAGGTTGAATTTATTCAATCATGTGTTGGCTTTATTCCGTGCCAAATTTTTTTGTATTTTAGCAATTAGATACCCGTATTTAGGTGGGAATTATATAAGGGTTGTGTGTAAGAGAGTGTGAAGAAAACTCAAGTTGTGTGCATTCAAAGGAGTCTTGCGATTGGATCTCGCGACTGACTTGCAACTGGCAACTTGTCAAAATGCCACACGTGTGAAGCATGCAGGAAGCTGAAGGGTCACGATAGCTGGAGCACTACAGAACAAAAAGTACAGTCTGGTCAGGTAGTTACCTCACGACTTAAACTCGCAACTCATCCCACTTGTGAGACTAAGTCGCTAGAATGCCTTGTTATGCAAAAAAAATGATTTTTCACATTCCTCACGTACACTACTATAAATACCCTTATACCCACGAAATGTAGAGAGTTTCTAGAGAGAATTTTGAGGGAGAAACCCTAGAGAAAATCAAGATTGACTCATCCACAATCTTAGACATTTGATTCTCCAAATTCCTTTACTTTTACCCTCTCCATTAACATATCCTTGAGAGGTACATTCGCCAAATCCTTATCTCACCATACCCATATCAGTGAAGAACTATTTTGGTGGTTGGGAAGCAGTTTGGAGATGACTAATTCATTTGGTTGATGCAATGAGCTTATTGCAGGATCCGAGAAGCTAAAGAAGACACGATTAGGCTTAACCCTGTTGGAGCAAGAAGCTTAGAGGGCTTAGATGCATTGGGTAGTTAGGCTTGGAGGGTCTATTGCTATTCGTGTATCCCAACTTTATTCTTTAGTGGATCATTTTACTACTTGGAGGGCGGCAGAGAGGTTTTTTGCTGAGTTCTTCAGTTTCCTCTTCGATAACACGTGCCAGTGTTATTTTTGTGTTTGCATCTCTCTAACCCTTACTCTTACCTTTTAAATTGCTACTGTGTTGCAGTTAATTATGGTGTAGAGTTGTTTATTTGTTTGGGTTTCTACTTGTACGTAATATTCCGCACATATATTGTTTGGGTATAAGCTTGTTTTGGTTATTTTGAAATTGGGGGTCTAAACATTCATTAGTATTTTACACACTAATTGAACATTTAGTTTCTTTCTATTATCATCCTCTTAGTATAAATTTGTCATTCACTCTTCCATTCTTTACATAATTTTCTCTCACAAAAAAGTGGTTATTTCCCACTCTTTCTCCCTCAATTTTTTGGTGGATTTTTATTTTTATTTTTTCTTTGCATCTCTATTTTAGCTTGATAAAGTTTTGAATTCTTTAGAACTCTATTTTGGTTGATGGGATTTAGTTTGTGTTTTAAGTTTTTATTTTTTATTTTTTTATGACTTGATTGTTAAATATTATCATATTTCATTATAAATAATTAAAAAAAGTATTATAAGAATGTACTATTATTATATTCATAGAATTATTTGGATAAGTTAGTGTTTAGTTATGTATTTTATTTTTATTTTTTTCTCATATAATTTTATTTAACATTTAAATTCACCATCCCCATATATATCATTAATTATTTATTTTCCACTCCTTTTTTATTTTAAAATTTTAAAATATATATTTTGCCTAAATTAAATAAATAAATTATCCACATTAAGTGGAGTAATGCTAGGGAAACACTCATTCTCAACCTAATGCATCAAGGAAGAATGAAATACAAAACAAATCAAGTTAGAAACACTAAATAATAATAATAATAATAATAATAATGCATTTTGAGAGATTTTCAACTATGACGTCCCTCTTGATGATAGCTTTTTATCATTAGACCAATACACCAATCAGTTTTTGGTGTAGGGGGGATTGAATCCAGATTCTTACATTAGAGACTTTACCAGTTGAGCTAATAGAACTCACAACAATAATGCATATTTAATATCATAGAGTCATTATCAATTTTGAAAACGATAGTTGCTAGGGGGGGGGGAGAGAGAGAGAGAGAGAGATGGTATAGAAAAAAACCAATACAAAGTAATAAGAGTAGATAAAGAAAAAAAAAAAAAAAAAACAAACGTCAATAGTAATGTGTTGATTGGAAACAAAGAGGTTGTAAGG
>NW_027070017.1:425445-431735 GCF_002906115.3 Quercus suber | reverse complement strand
TTTTTATGAAGCAATATGTTGGATTCAATGGATGACCTGACACATTCTGGTCAAGCTTTGCTGCTGAGTGCAATGAATTATGATATACAAATAATTATGTTATCTTCTTCTATTAATTTAGTTTGTTTGAGAAAATTCTTACTTCTTAGTGGTTACTCCGTTCTTTATATTCTTTCTTGAATGATTTTCACTTTCCCAGTCAACAGCGTGGAAGCCTCTTAGACAACAGACAACAATGGCTACACACACTTTAAAATGGCTCTTGGTTTTTTTTTCTTCTTCTTCCTAAATGTGCTTGGTGGTTAAACAGATAGATTTTGTATTAATTAGTATAATTGCTATCTGCCATGTGGGCTAGATTGGCAATATGATTGCGCTACATATTGGTAAAAATGTTAAATCTGCAATATCAGATAATACTTATAAACTGATCATAATAAAAGTAGTGTTTTCTTGACGTAGTGTATATGATTCAATTTCTTTTGCTGCAGGTACGTCTGACTCAGGGACTGTTTTTAGCTGGTTGCTCCATGACACCAAAATATAATTTGTTGGACCATCATGAATATTTAATCACAAGATCTGTTCAACAGATCCAGATCAAGGCAAAGATATCTATACCCATTGCTAGAGTGATGCAGCCTTAGGTTTTGATTCCTGGGTTTATTTAATTTTTCTTTTGTTTTTCTGGAGAACTTTGTGCTGCATCAGCTTGGTTCAGAGCTTTCATCGTTCTGCGTCACAGAGGTATTAATGCAATTTTGATCCCATTTTTTCTATCATATTGACCAGGAAGCTGGAACATTTATTCTTGGTACAAGATTTTATTTTTTAGGCTAAGAACATTCCTAGTTCAAGATATTTCCAATGTTGTAATACAGAGTATTCAAATGCTATCAGGTTGCCAGTTATTATATTTAATGAGTTATTCGGATATACATTTGAAATGCTATAAATCCATTCCCCTTGGAGGCACAAAAGTGATCCAAATCCATGTGTGAGCAACATTAGTAGATCAATTAGATTTCTACCTTGTGTACTCCCAGTGTAATCTTTTCTAATGTTAATCTCGATTCTACATCTAAATTTGGTGAATAATTCAAAGACACCTAATTATACACACAATTTCACAACATGATATTATACACACAATTTCACAACATGATGATGTATGCGATTGAGTTGTGTACAAAAACTGAGTTTTATTCTGTGTCTGCATTCCAAATTTGTGTTAAAAAGATCCTTTTGAAAACAGTTGCAACTGGAATAAATCAGTAATTTATTTATTTATTTTTTAAATTTAAAACTATTAAAATGGTTAGAGTTGCTCACAAATTGTAAGGGCTTCCTAAAAAGAAAAGAAAATTTTAGTAAATTACGAGAATTGGTAGAATTCATTGATTTTGGGACAAATTATAAATTATGTGCTAGAGTTCACATTCAACTATAAATTGATTGTATTAATTTCTTTTCTAAATTCTTGAATTAATGTTATCACTTATCATCTATGATATATGGAAAATTTTAAGTATTCTCGGAGTATGGTGAAATAGTATTTCTTCTTCTCACATTTATGATGGATCTTACTATGAATTTAATGAATGGGCTCTACCATGAATGTTGAAGAAAATAACATCATTTACTGTGCTTTAAGAGTACTTAAGAATTACAAAAATTTCTTAAAAAAAAATCAAATCTTTTAATTATGGGATCATGGAAAAGTAAAAAATAACTTAATTTTTCCCTTTTGAATTTTAACCCAATCAGCCCCTAATCAACCATTATGATTTCATTTTCTTAAGAAATTAATTAATTAAAATTTATTTCAAAAATTGATTTGATTAAAAAAAAAATATTAAATGTGTATTAATGCGAATGTTTAGGAGTGATTAAGTGCATGCAAGCTTACCAAATGGGTTAGCCTCGAACCAATGAGATCATGACATGTAATTAATTTTAAATTGATCAAAATTGGACAAATCAAAATTAATTGTTTATAATCATGTTCATGTGTGGTTAGGCTCATTAGTGTGAATGCATAGCCATTAAAACTTCTTTTTTTATTAATATCTTTTGATCTAGTTATTCGATTGAGGTACGTGATTAGTCATTTTGATCGTCAAGATGTCAAAATCATTTTTAAAATGAATGATTGAGGATCCAAGAAACAAAATTAAGCCGCTATCTTCAGGTGAAAAACTATCATTTTATCCTCCAAGTTAAATATAGATTGCAATATGGGATGTTTACAAGCATACAAAATTACCTTGTAAAAACCCATGTCGGGAGGACGCCAAGTTAAAGCAGAAGTAGGATTGTGGGATTGTTGTTACTTTTAATACATAGGCGCGGTAAACAAGCTCATCGTATCGTAGTGATGAACATCTTGCTGGTATATAAAAGGGTGGTCATGCCAAACACCATCAAGACAACATTGAATCTTGGTGGTCCAAATCATTGAGGCAATAGAACAAACTAACCCCATTTTGGTCTCGTTAAGTCAACATCATACTGTTTCAAATAGTTCGAGTAGCTGCAAACTAAAGAACCATTTGATAAGAGTACTCTTAGACCAATCTAGTTGGGCATGTGGACATATTCTACTTCCAGCCAATTATATTTTACTCCCCTTTTTTAGAGTTTACAAAACACAATATAATGGACTAACCTTGGTTGGAAGAATTCCTTTACATACTTGCTAGATCATGATTCTTGATTTTGTTTGCTATTGGAATATGCCAAACTTCATTCCAAAAGCTTATTTAATTTGGGATAAAAACTTAAAAACATTTTTTTGAAATGAAATTGTGAGTTGAAGACAAATTTCAAAATCGTGTTTTCTACTTGTGTATTCTACTCATGATTTCATTTCAAATAATGGGTGTAACAAATACTACCCTTTCACTTGACACAATTGATGAAGAACCAACCCGAGCATCAATGTGCAGATATGAGAAACGATACCCAGTGCAAACTTAGTACTAGCCGGAGTTGCACCTAGGCCATATAAGTTTGTTACTTGGCAGCCTAGTGATCAATGTTAAAGACATAATAATACTAGTAGTCTTGAGTGGAAGAAAAACTCGGTATATCATTTCAATTATCACCCCTCCATTACTTGCTAAGTCGATCATTAAATCCATTGTAGCCTAATGATCATTCCACGAACTAGTTACTTAAAAGTTGAAGACTTGGATAGCCAATAATCAACCCAAATGTTCACACTGCATTTCCTTGTCAAGTAAAGACCGGCCTGCCTTCTCAATGCAAAAGAAGAATTCTGATTCACAACAGCCTGCAAAAAAGAACATATTGGAAATTACTTGGGACTACATTACTCGGTAAAGTAGGGAGTCAATTTTAAGAATCAGACACTACATTTGTTTTGCTAGGAGAGAGATATTAAATTTTGTAGAACACAAAACCCCATTCCTTTTATGATGTTTTGATGTGAACAGCTTATCCTAGGCAATCCATTAAATTCTACGTTCTTGATTCCGTTGACTTCACCAAAATCAACTCATAAGAGAGCCATACTTATGTATAACGCTTTTTTTGGGAGTAAGAAACAACTCATCGAGTAAGTAGGGATTACTTAAGCTATTGCCTTGATCAAAATTTTTTGCCCCACTTTGGTTAGTAACTTTTCCTTACACCCTTTCAATTTTGATCACGCTTGTTCACAAAGCTTTGCAAAACTTTGTCGCTTCGGTTGGTTTAGTAATTTATGGTTACGTTTACTCAGTTCAAGATTTACTAAATTAAAGCCTTCAAGACTCGACCCCATTGAAAAAGAATCTCTAAGTATTTGTGAAAAGAAATAAAAAGGGAAAAAAATATGAAGTAATAAGGGAAAGAGTAAAACACATAAAACATTTGAAAAAATAGGTTCAACTCAACTGAACTCATATTTTAGCAAGTTGAATACAAGTTGACAAATTAAAGTATCCCGCCAATAATAATTTTTTATATGATAAAAATCGGATTAATTAATGTGATTCATCACTCATAAGTGAACTCAATTCAATCTATCATTTCAATGGGTCGTCTTCGAGTTGACTTGTTGATGATGATCATTTTGGAAGTCAAAAAAAAAAAAAAAAAAAAAAAAAGAGCCCCGCAACACCAGCATAAAGGAGTTGATAAATAGATAGAAAAAACCATTAAGCCCAAGTGGTAGGAATAATGAATCACAGGTCTATGAAATAAACAGATACGCCTTGAGGAAGCAAACGGGTCCAAAGGATCTCGAAAAGAGAGAAATAGCAAACCCATGGACAGTATATGATGTAGAAAAGTGAGAATGGGTCACAGCAGGCCCAAAGTAATGCAAGTAAAGAAAGTAAAGGGTTGATGGCAAGCCCATGAACCCCAAGGATGAGGACAAGGTAATTGGGCTGGGGAAGCTCAATGAAGTTAGTAAAAGCCCATGAGAATACAGAGTTAGGAAAATGACCAAGAAGCCCAAGAAAAGCAAATAGGCCAAGGATGCCCAAGAGAAAACAAATGGGAAATAAGAGCCCGCAAGTAATGTGATAAAAAAAACCAATGGCCATACTGAGCCACTAGGGAAAGAATAAACGATAGGCCCAAAAAGGTCCAGCAGGATTGGGTTAAATAAATGTCACAGTAGGAATGACAGAGTGATATGACAAGAAATGATAGCAGTTAAGGAGTAGAATGAAAGAAGGCAAAGCCTAACATTAACTAAAGCTCAGCCTCTAAGGGGAGTAGGAAATCAGAAAGCAGTTTACATAAAAGGTCGAGGACGGATAGTAGACAGTGCAGGCAAGCCTTCAGACTACGGCGAACGCATGAGCAGCAGACAAATTTTGGACACACATGGAAGGAAGGCACACCCAAAGCCCAGACATCACCAGCCTATACCTAGCTAATATGGGACATGGTGAGGTCATGGGTCAGAGGTAGGAGGGCATAGTTTGGCGGTGGGGAGAGGGAAAAAACTTATTCTGAGGTTCCTGCTCAGGCTCTTTTGGAGGAAGTGTCCTGTTGGGATGATATACACTGAAAAGAAGCAAGGCTGAGTTGGAACCACTAGGTGCATGCCATGAGGGATAGAGAGAGAGCATCCACACCGTAGCAGGAAAGGGTGCCACGACAGACAAACAAATAAAAGAGGTTTTTTTTGTCTGGTAAGGGGGAGTGGCACACAGACGAACCAGTGGTGGTCGGCAAGTGCACCCAGACCAGACAAAGTTGGTTAAGAGCTAAAATAGTAAAACCCAATCACGGCAGGCACTATAAAAGGAGGCCCTTGCTGTGCACAAAAAAGGGAGGAGAACCACAATCATGGTAACAAGAACCTATAAGAAAATCTACGAAATAGAAAACAAGTTTGGAGGAAAGAAAAGAAAGATAAGAGGAAAATTAAAAAATGAAGAAAGAAATAAACAGAGAGTTAGATCAGCAGGCATGCACCAATAGGTTGATTCCCTCTCTCCCTCTCAAAGTCCTGCTCTCTGCTAGAAGCAAGGAGTTCACTTGGGCACCAACCATTCAGGTCCGTTTCCTTCAAAGTGATTAATTTCCACGACAAGATTTCTTCGGGAGATTATTCGCGTTGAGAAGAAACGTTCTTCTCTCTCTGGTTTTGGTCCTGCGGATCAGACTTGATCTGATTTCTTTCTTTTTTGATTAACTCATATGCTACCCACTTATTCCCTTGATTTCTTAATAAAAGTGATTGTTGTTATTATGATTATCTTTCTTAATTAGGGATTATTTATTCGCTTTAATTAGGAAGCCAAAATATTCTCTTTTGTTTTATTATTATCATGTCTGCCTGCCACGACTCATTTAGAATAACCCTGTCTGCCGTAAGCATGCCCTTGGCAAACGAGACATAGTTTGCATATAAGTCAGACCAAGTTCAGTTGCAGTTAGACCGGTCTCAACTTCCTTACTCAGAATATTTGGGCCTAATACCGCAGGAGGCAGCCTAGCCCAATCTAACAAAAAAGGCCCACTAAACTCATTTTTTACAAGTTCAAAAATCTATACCCATTCCCATATTTTTTTTCCATTGGGTTTGGGCAGATTATTGAATCTGATCGAATTTTGCCATGTGTGAGAATAACTAGTATCCCCTAATAAAAAACTAGTATTTATGAGATCCTTTCACAAAAAAAAAAAAAAACTAGTATTTAAGAGACATAAGAGAGAGAAAAGAACATTTTTTATTTCCCACTTTGGCAGAGTACTCAGATTGAAAGTGACTTTTGTTTTGGGTCTAAACATGATTGAAAGAGACCTTAATACATTTAGATTTC
>NW_027070017.1:386337-425434 GCF_002906115.3 Quercus suber | reverse complement strand
GCCTACAACACAAAGATTAGATTGAGAGGACACAAATAATTAAAGAACACAACAATAGCTAGTAATCACAACTCAAGAACAAAAGGTTTTGAAAAGGTTTTAAGAAATCCAATTAAGAAAAAGTTTTTGCCTTTGTTTTGTGCTAGAAAAAGGTTTTGAATCTTTGTAAAAAAATTGTGCTAGCTGCTGCCCTAGGGTTTTGAAAAGCGAAAATAGTGTTTTAGAGAAGATGAAAGCCAAAAAATAACTCTCTCTAGTTGGGGTTTTGATTGGAGATATAAGATGAGTATTTATAAGTTAAAATTAGGGTTTTCGGAGCTTTGTAATGGTCTTTGGTCGTTCCCAAGGGTCTAGGGCTGGCCCACATCAAAGAATGATATTTTGGACCCTTTTTAAAACCCAGAAAATTGGCCTATGTACGCATGGTTAGGGCATTCGTAAGCATGAATGATTCACGCGTACGCATGTTCCCTTAAAAACCCTAATTTGATAGCTTTGATGGCCCAAATTCAAACGGCCATAACTCACTCAATATGAATCCAAAGTAGTAAAAATTTGTATTCAAATTGAAGCCTAGGATGTTTACTTTCCATTGAAACAAGCCTGAATCAAAATTATTTGTGGATCAAAACTTATGGTCAAAACAGTGAGAAAAAGTCATTTTTCAATATCGATTTTAAAGCGATTTAAGCACTTTTAAGTTGTAATTACTTTCAAATTATTGTGAACTCTTTAATTACCCTTAGTTGACGTATATTAAGCACATCATTGCAGCTGGGGACCAAAATTTATTAATGGGGTACAAAGGTGTTTACACTTAGGAATAGCTATTTTAAAATAAAGAATAATTATTCCTTGCCAAAATGGTTGTAATAACTATTCCTTAACCTACATAATAAATACAAAAGTAAAAATTCCTAAAAGATCTCCAACCTGCCCCTCTCTCTCTCATGAATCAATTCACAATTTTTTTTTCTACATTCAAAGCTCAATGATGTGAAAAGAGTCAAAAGAACCCACTATGCTAGCACGTTATTTGTTACGATTTTGTAAAATATTTTTTGAGGAGATGGTATTAAAATTTTGAAAATGATAAATTGTATTTGGTTTTTATAATGTATGTATTTATATATTGGTATCTATATGTTGCGATAAAAATAACTATATTATTGTGAGATGATGTTATCAATTTTTTATATTTATTAAGATTAATTTATAAAATAATACTAATCAATTAATCATATATTTTTTTCAATTTATATAGGATAGATATTAAGCCATATTGTAAAAAATATATCTTTTTAAAAATGGTATCTTAGGAAGTTTGAAAAAAATATAATGACATTTCACTATCTTAACATAGATTCAGTCTTCTATTACATTGTTATCACCAAACAAATGAATATGAATGGTTATGTCATTCCAACTTCTTGTTTTACTAGTAATGCTTATTCCTATTATAGTGTACATACTTCAAGTTTCCAAATAAACTTTATAAGGAAAAATAAGACCAAAAAAGCAAGGGTTTTCTTCTAATTTGGAAATCAATTATGCACTGTTAGGATATAGGTTAGTTTGTAATTGTCGTGTGATTG
Source organism: Quercus suber (assembly GCF_002906115.3). Taxonomy (NCBI): domain Eukaryota; kingdom Viridiplantae; phylum Streptophyta; class Magnoliopsida; order Fagales; family Fagaceae; genus Quercus; species Quercus suber. The sequence continues at coordinate 423,839 of NW_027070017.1, read as the reverse complement.
TTGTTATTTTTATTTTTATTTTTTCATTTTTATAATACGAGCAAGACTTGAGAGTTCTAACATAATTAATTAAAGGATGAGCTTTCTCTATGATTTATTAAGGAAGAATCTCCTTCAAACTGGAGAAATCTCTTTCTTTAATTTTTTGATAAATAACGAAATTGTATTAATCAAAATTCCAGGTACACTGGGGTGTAAATGGGTAGCAGTATAAAGATCAAACTTTGAAATTACAAAGACCAAGCATATCTAACAAATTAGAATAAGGAAAAAGATTAAAAATTGATCTCCAATCCAGCAAGGTGTGAAGAAAGAAAGATTTAATTTTTGGAATAGATTGTTCCTTTCCCTCAAAACAACTGGAGTTCTGTTCTCACCAAACACACCACAAGACACAATGTGGTACAACCCTCCACAAATCTATGCTTCACAAACTGGAGAAATCTCTTTCAAACTTAAGTCACGAGTAATCTAAACAAGTCTTATGACCATTAAGTTATATTAAGGGGTGAGTAGAAAAATAATAACCCAACCCAACTTGTCTAGTTTGGGCCTAACTAATCCATTATGGATAGTTTTTCTAAGACATTTTATCATAATAGGGTTTTGCAGCCTAAAACCTGACATTTTTTTGTCATACTTCAGTTTTGCACAAGAAGAACCTGTGAAACCGACCTATCAAAACCCCTTTTCTCCACTACCATGTGCGTGCCTTATCCCTTGTTGCCCCTCACCAGACTTTTCCCTTCTCTCCCCTCACTAACCTTGCACCTCATCCCTTTGTCGCCTCACCCACCACACCCTTTGTTGGCATCATGCACCCGACTCTTCTTTCACAAATTTTGTTTACATTATCCATGTCTAAACTTGGTGTGTGTAATATATCTTGCATTGGTCTTATCATCATCATAATATCATAGAGTTTAGAAGAAAAAAAATGCATACATTTGATGAATATTTTTTCAAATGCATTTTGAATATAGATATTATCATATTACATTTGTCAAGAGCATTGTAACTCAGTAGTAATACATTTTCCTTTATTAGGCGAAAAAGCATTGCCATCTTCATATAATTTCTTCAATGTTTTTCTTTATTCAAACCTTTTATATATAAAACCAAACTTTAGAGAAGGTGGAGAACTCTTCAAGTCATTTTTTACTTATTTCCTACTTGTACTTGTGAGAATAAGAGATATTATAACCATCTCCTACTATTCAACATTTTGGCTTAGGGCCTAAGCCCTACCCTAAGAATGATCCACACTAGAAACACCCATGGATAATTTGATTGTTTGGATCTAGTTAATTTCATGGGTAGATGGGTAATTTCCATCAAACCCCTTCTCCTTCCCATTTTCTCTCCAATTTGGGGGGGGGGGGGGGGGGGTGGAAAANCACAACAACAACAACAACAACAACAATCAGTTCATCAAAAAAAAAAAACAACAACAACAACACAAAACCCACGGACAATCCACCATACACACCACCGCAACGGAAAAAAAAAAAAAAATCAGAGGAGGACGACGAGATTGAGAGGGCGGCGCGATCGAGATGACGACGAGATCGGAGATGATGATCTGACCCAGAGGAGGACGGCGTGATCTCGGCGCGATCTCGCAGGCACGAACTTGGTGCCGTGATCGCGATCTTGGCGCGATTGAGAGGGCTGCGCGATCGGTGACGAAGGAGGCGACGAGATCGGAGACGAAGTAGGCGACGAGATCAAGGACGAAGGAGGCGACGGCGACGAGGATGGCGATCTGACCGGCGAGGACGTGCTTCAGGTGGAGTGCGCCTGGGCTCACCGTTTCTTCCTTCCTCTTTCTCTCTCTCTCTTCGTGCTCTGTTTCTCTTTTCCGGAAAATTAGATTTGAAGTGAAAATGAAAGGTGAAATCATTTTCAGCCTTGACCACTGGTCAACGGAAATTAATTTCCGGAAAATGCATTTTCCGTGCGCAACCAAACATCCGGAAATGGTGAAAAGCATTTCCGGAAATGCTTTTCACCCGATTCAAACGCAGCCTAATGCTAATGTTCTATGAACTAAAAATAACATGAGACTAAACTAGGTTATTTTGAATAATTTTAATAGTTAAAAAAATTGATGTGACTAAAAATAATTACATTGATCCATTGGAATATTATAGAGACAATGGGATCATCTCCCTATAAAATTGAGAACCAGCCGTGTCTTGGGGTAAAAGAAACAAAGGTTATGACAAACGTGGTGTCTGTTAGTCCCGAGTGACAACACAGACAGAGGACTGGCAGGTGGCAAAAAATTTAGGGTTCCCCCACCTTCCAAAAACGACCTTTTCTACATTCACTTTAATTACCATGTATACAAAAATTTAGAGAGACAAAAAAAACAGAGAAAACCCAATCCCGAAAGAACCCAACCCATCAAGACAGCAAAATAGCATTCCAAAACAAAACAGAGGGAAAACAGAGAGGCCACTGTCAACCCAATTGAAAAATATTACAACTTGGCTTTTTTTTTTCTATTACTCCACATCTACTCTCTCTTTCATTAGGGTTGCCCCTATTTCCTGATGCTCACTTCACCTAACAATCTCCTGCAAAATTGACACCCATCGCTTGTTCTTGTGTCCGAACATATAATTCTAGACAAAATATTACATATACATATATAGATAGATATAGATGTACTCCAGCAATTTGACAGGGTTCATTCTGGCTATGGTGTCAAGCGCCTTTATTGGATCCAGCTTCATCATCAAGAAAAAGGGTCTTCGTAGAGCCAGTGCCAATGGCCCTCGTGCTAGTCAGTTTCAATCTTCACTATCTTTTTTATTTATTTATTTATTTATTTTATTTTTATATATGTATTATATACATGCAATCTAATTTTTTAATTTGTCTATGTTTGATTAGGTGTTGGAGGATATGGGTATCTGTTAGAGCCTCTATGGTGGGTAGGAATGATTACAAGTAAGCTACTCTTTTGTTTCTGCTTCTGCATTGTAGTTCCTACTACCCAGTAATTGAATTTAGCTCAATTTGGTTTTTATTTTTTGGGTTTGCTCAATTAGGCCCTTTTTTTTTTGCTCATAGTGGAGAATTGAGGACTTTGGAATATAATTATTTCGTTTTCGGAAAGAGGTATTTAAAGAGAATGACACGAATTTCAATTTTTAGTTTAAATGACTTGCAATTGCATGGAGTATGGATTTTTTTTTTTTTTTTTGTTTTAAATTTTAAATTTTTATGTTGATTAGAGCTTTATTGATATGCAGATTTGAAATGATTAGGTGTAATATGTCATTTCAAATCCAGAACATTAATATCACAGGTGTTGTTAATTGAGCAAAACCTCTGGAGCTCGAATTATCAGGTGGTGTTAAATTTTATATCAAGAAATTGCTTTTCAAATCCCCTGATTTTAAATCCTCATATTTCAGTTTGGGAATGTGGATTTGGATCTCAAATCAAAAAGATTTGAAATTCACTGATTTGAAACCCATGGATTTAAAATCCCTAGCTGGGATGATTTATATAGTCACAGCAACGACAATCAAGACTTAGTCACAAAATTTTGGGTCTGCTAAAAAGAAAGGGGTTTTAGAATACCACATTCACTATTCTGTTTTCCTTCTCTCTCTACTATCCTTTGGACACGTGACCTTGAAGGCAGCAACACATCACACTAAGCCGCCAACCATTATGCTACATGGAAGGCTTATTTATGTGGTCACAAGTATTTGGAATTTATAATTTTAGATTCTTTGTTTGGATGCTTTAAAGGCTAGTAAATGTGAATTTAAAATTCTCTTAAAAAAAAAAAAAGTCCACAGGGAAAAAACAGATTAAAGGAAACAACTTGTCTATGTAACAATGAAAAAAAGAGCAACTATATTTCTGTATTTAAGGATGAACTTATTGCCTACACAAATTTTGGATTGAAAAATATTTATAATATCTCAATGCCTTTCTAACATTTTAAACTTTAGTTATGAATATATACATGTGAATTTCCTACAATAGGATGAAAAATTATCAAGCACAAAAGATTTTTACAGAGAACCAAACATAGATGCAGTCACTGGGACACCTAATTCAGAAAATAATCTGTTACTTGACAAACAAGAAGTATACAATTTATACACATGCACAAACTATCTTTCAAGAAAAATCTCANTTTTTTTTTTTTTTTTTTTTTTTTTTTTTTTTTTATGGGTGAGATTTTCTGGCTCTTTCCTGCGATGATGCTTTAACAGATCGGTGTTTGCTCTGATACCAAATATGACGCAGAACAACCAGAACAAAACTGAAATAACGGAAAAATAAAAGATATGACCTAGGAGTCAGCACCTAGGCCTTGCTTGGAGTCAGCACCAAGCGGGAAAACCACTAGGAGTCAGCACCTAGGGTAGACCTGGAGTCAGCACCAGACCAAAGAAAGACCAAATGGCCATTGTTTTCATTCATCAAAATATCAACTATCTCCTCAAGGAGTACAATAGGTTGTTTATATAGGATTGCTAAACCCTAGTTCTAATTGGCTAGGAAACCTTAATTGCCTTATTACAAAAATAACCTTGCTAATTGGCTAGGAAACCCTAATTGCCTTATTACAAAAATAACCTTACTTTTAAATTAAAATACTAAAAGCTCAATAACTAAAAGCCCAATAAACTAATAGACCTAAAACATAAAAATACAATGGGCTTGCAAACATAAATAATACTAAATAATAATCTTCTTGTGTCTCCCGCATCATAAACTCTTCTACCAAAGCCCTTGTTCTCTCTTCTTTGACTCTTTGGTTTGGGGGAAAGACTAGACTTTTTAAGGTAGGACCGTAGGAGCTCAACAGCTGAGGAGAACTCTATCCGGAAGTGGTAACGAATTTTAAAGAAATCAGCTTATTTGTTAAACAAACTTTTTCTCTTAAACAAATAAGTTAACCAAACACGCTAGAATGCTTCACTTTAATTTTAGTATACACTTCATTCTGGTACGAGAAATGGCAATACTTGAATCTCAGACGGGAAAATACTAGCAATTCAAACAAACAATAAACACACACACACACACTATATATATATATATATATATATAGAACTTGAAGCAAAGAAACATCCTTTTTTTTATCATCAAGGAATGGATTGCATGTTGGATGTGTAGCCCCATCAAATCATCATAGTGTCATTCTGGAAACAAAACAAAGCAAAAGAAGATTTGATTATCCAATCATAAAAAGAACAGAAGTCTTTACCCACAATGCATAGTTTGATACCAATATGGGCCACAAAACCCCAATATCTTAGGAGAGTTATCACTCATAATATTTATACATACAATCCTGTTTAATTGTTTTTACTAACTTTTCCATCATTCAATTTTATTTAATTAAAAAAAAAAGAACTCTATAATCCTGCAAAAATATCTTGATCGTCAATATTAATTTGAAAGACTATGAATCACACATGCTCACATAAATACAAAAGAATACCCTTTAATCAATTCAATGTCTCTAGCTACAGATAGACTGTAAACAAATGAGTATGAATCACATTAACTCAAATAAATACTAAATAATCAATCAATATATATTATTATTATATATATAAAAGTAGAGACCTCATACGATAGTGCATGAGGTCCCGCCAAATGGCGTTCTAATTTTGCATTTAGCATTTTTTTACCTCTTTCATTAAGTTAGTTAGTTAGTTTTTTTTTTTTTTAAATATATACAAATTTTTTTTACTGTTACTATTACCCAAAAGTTCACATTAATTCATTTTACTATTATCTCATTAATATCTCATTTCCTAATCTTACACCACACATTTCTCTATTCTTCATGTCTTTTAGCATTCTCACTGTTTTAGTATTTTTTTTTTAAAATAAAATAAAATAAGTAAGGGCTAATAGTAATAACTAATTAGATAAGAACCTAGAGAGAGATAGAAAGATACAAAAATGTTGTGGATTGTTAAATAAAACATACTATTTCACTATATGTTACCAAAATAAAAGACTTGAGACTAACAAAACATTTGAAAGAGAGAGAAAGAGGAACTTGAGAGGTCACCACCTCGATTATACTGGCCTCCCACTACCATCAAGACGCCGAAACCCCTACGGGTATTTCTTTTTTAATTAGGGGCTTAAATATGATTTAGGTTTAGGTAATTTGGTTGAATAGTTTTTGTTTTGGGTATATAATTAGAGAGAATATTTGGTGCGCAATGTAAGACCATATTCTACTATAGTTTAATTTTAAATCATTTATACAACACATGCATACATACTTGTCCACACCATGTTTTAATGTCGCACTATCGATGAGTGGAAAACAGTCAGAGAGTTGGGTATACTTTCATTTCATGGTATGAAATATGTGAACACAACACAAATTAATTGACTTTCATAGTCCCGTTACTTTTTTGCATTTATTTTTGGTTTCATGAACTTTTTTTTTTTTAATCTTACCTTAAGAAGGCAATAAATATGCAGTGAAACTACTAAACTAATTTTTAACATCTCAAAATATATATGTTTCTTTACTCTAATTTAATTTACTTTTTCTTTATAATATGTGCACAACATTATTCAAAATTGTCTTATATAAAATACCACAAAATTATCCGTACATCGCATGGGCTACTTACTAGTACTCTTTATCGATGTAATGCCTCCAGCAACAAATAAGGTTGTAAACAAGTTGAGAGTTATCGAGTATTGACTGTTCAAGATTAGCTTGACAACAAAAGTAAAACGATCAAGCTCGACTCGAGTTCGAACCATGCCTACAAATAATGTTTGAGCATAAGCTCGTCAAAAATTCCAAAAACTTGAGATTGACTTGATTCTTTAGTCAAGTAGAACTCGAGTTCAATATCAAGCTTTTGAGCTTGGGATCCAATATAAGTACATTATTAAGCCCATATTAAACATATTGCCAAGTCCATTTGGTTTGGATAAGTGTTCTTAACTCTCAATTATTAATAGGCTTAGTAAAATATGGGTTTATATTGTTCAAAGTTCATATCAAGCTTATTACTATGCCCATAAATTAGCCTAGGCTTGGTTTGTTGTCTATCAAACCCTATTGTTTACAAGCCTATTCATGAAGAAATTTATTTTTGCTTGGCCCCAACTCGTTTATTAACCAAGCCTAAAACTAAGGATCAAGCTTGATTTATTTATAAACAAATAAACATAAAAAGACATTTTATCAAGCAAAGCCCAAACTATATATGAATGGTTTGGTTCATTTATAGTTCTAGCTACAAAGTACGATCACCCTAAGAAAAATATTTGAAAGGTTATGGACTACTTTAAAACAAAAGATAAAAGGTTGAAGAACAAATGTGTAATCAACACAAAATTAAATTATCACCTAAGCAAGTCAGTGTTTGTGTATTGCTAATTGTACATTGATTTTTGTGGAGATAAATGGGTTCACTGCTGAGTACGCCTTACAAATTTGCACATTATACCAGTTTCATGAAACGCCATATACACCTCAGGTTTCAACTTCCAAGTAACATCAATCACATCAATTTTGGATTGTGTATGTTTCTTTTCTTCTTGGGTCACTCTCCACATCAAAAGCAAATGGAGAGGATTGTGTCTGTACATGGAGAATCATTATGAGATATCTTAGGTATTTGATGATGTCAGCAAGAACATTTGTTTGCAGTAGACATAGTAGCCTTATGATTTAGATCCTGACTAGTTCTCCAGATGTGATTGTTATAGGAATCTGCACAATTGAGGATGATAACCGCCTAGAAATCATGAGCATGGTTGGCCTAGATTGTGGATTAGCATGTAAGCAAGCAGTTGCAGTAGTTACAATCTTTATCAGTTCATCCCGAACTTGAACTGTGGGAGGTTCAAGGCGTTGGTCCAATACATCCTTCAGCAATATGTTAGTTGATTGAGACAATGCAGAATAGATGAAATCACCAGGATGATTTCCTTTGATCACTTCAAGTGCTAAAACTCCAAAACTATAGACGTCACATTTCTCAGTCACCTGCATTGTGTAAGCAAGCTCTACCAAAATTTGGGAGAGGTGAGAGTCAAGGAAAAATTAAAATCATATAAAAAAGAGTTGTCATCATTATTGATTTATTGATGCATTCTTTGCTCAATGTAAAATTGAAAAAAGTGTAAAATAATTTTTACCTGGTGCTACATATCCATATGTGCCTGCAAAACTTGTCCAATTTGATGAGTCTTGCTTCAGAAGTTTAGCAGTGCCAAAATCAGAGACATGAGCTTCATAATCAGAATCTAGCAAAACATTCTTGCTTGATATGTCTCTATGAACAATTGGCGGTGAGCAATCATGGTGCATATATGCCAAGGCATGTGAAACCCCTTTAACAATATTCACCCTTCTACTCCAATCCAATTCTTTAGCTTCTTCTTCTTTGCTTAGGATTGCGGCCAAGCTGCCCTTCTCAAGGTACTCATACATCAACAACGAGTGTTGTGTGCTTGAACAAAAACCATATAGTTTCACAATGTTTCGGTGCCGAATTTCTGTTAGTGCCACTATCTCATTATGAAACTCCTTCTGGTCTGTCAAATCACCATCACATGATGAAGCGTGGATTTTCTTTACAGCTATAATGTTACCTGAAGGCAATTGTGCTTTATAAACGCTTCCATATCCACCACTCCCAAGGCAATATATGGCATCAAAATTCTCAGTGGCTGCTAGAATTTCTTTATACATTTCTTTCCCATCAAAGGTTGATATGGGATACAAGTTTTCATTTTGTATTTTTCGTGGCTTTCTCCCTTTTCTTATAAAACTTGTCAGTCCCATAAATGCAAATAGTAGTACAAATACTCCTAAAAGGGGAAATATGATCATGAACACGAGATCATGAATTCTCTGTTTTTTGTCTGTGGTGACTAGTTGACAAGGTTGTAGTCCTTTCACCTCTCCACACAATCCCTTGTTCCCCTCCAATGCTTCAATTGGAGCATCTTGAAATGCTTTGATGTTGGGAATCTGACCCTGGAATTGATTGTATGCTATGTTGACATCCAACAAGCTGTACAGTTTCTCAAAAGCTGTTAGAGTACCAGAGAAATTGTTATGGGATATATTCATGGTCTGCAAGCTTTGCAAGTTCATAAACTCCAGTGGTATCTCTCCTGTGAGATGGTTATGACTCAAATCTAGCACGGACAACTGAACTAAATTTCCCACTTGAATTGGAACTCCTTGGCTGAACTCATTGTAGCTCAAATTCATATAAAATAGGCTTGAGAAGCTACCTACACTTCCTGGAATGGACTTGCTCAATTTGTTATTGGACAAGTCAACATAATTAAGGTTTGTCAAGGAGCCAACCTCTGAAGGTATACCACCTGAAAGTTGATTGTTGCTCAATATAAACTTCAACAAAGAAGTCAACCTTCCCAATTCCTTAGGAATCTTCCCAACTAAATGATTTGAAGAAAGATCAAGAACGCTTAGTTTAGTTATGTTTCCTATCTCAGATGGTATGGTACCACTAATATTATTTCCCCCAAGTTCTAGATCTGTTAGTATTGAGCTCCTTCCCCAGTTAGGTGAAAGTTCACCATAAAGTTTATTGTTGGCAATGTTAATGTAATACAAGTTTGGATAGATGCCAAAAACTTCAGATATATTTCCAGTCAGTTGATTTCCATCTAGACGAACTCTATATAAAGTAGTGCAGTTTCTCAAGCTTTTGGGAATTGGACCTGTTAGATTATTACCATTTGCAGTAAAGTTTCGAAGCAATCCATTTTGGCAAATATTTTGAGGCAAATAACCTGTCAATTTGTTTCGGGCCACTCGAAACACAGTCAACTTCATGAGATTTTCCACCTCTTGAGGAATGGAACCAGAGATTAGGTTGTCACGAACATAAAAAATTTCTAATTGGCTCAAATTACCAATTGAACTTGGAAAGGAACCATTGAGTTGATTTACACTCAATTGAAGAAAAACAAGAGACTTCAAGTGTCCAATCTCTTGTGGAATGGCACCCGAAAGACTATTCTGGGAGAGATCAATATAGGTAAGATTTCCTAGTTCACATAATGATGGTGGGATAGGACCAACAAGATTGTTTTTTTGAAGGCTCAGACATTTCAGTGATTTCAAATTCCCTATTTCCGTAGGGAGGGGACCAGCTAAACTATTGTTATTTATGTGAAGTTCAACCAGGTTGGTGAGATTTCCAAGTTCTAAAGGAATGGAACCAGATAGTAAATTTTGATCGAGACATAAGTAACCAAGATTGCTTAAATTACCCAAAGAAGGAGGTATGGGACCATCAAGATAATTGCTTTGCAAATCAAGCACATTAAGAGACCTTAGCTGACCTATTTCTTGAGGAATTGAGCCATCTAACTTATTCATACCCAAACCCAAGACCTTAAGGTTTGTTAGTAGGCCAATTTCTGATGGGATTTTCCCAGAGAACTGATTCATGGACAGGTTAACACAGATGAGATTGGAGAGGTTACTAATCTGAGGTGGAATGGTACCAAAGAGTGAGTTCCTACTAAGATCAACATATTCAAGATTAATAAATGAGGAAAATGAAAACTCATGCAGTGAACCCTTTAAGCTTGAATGAGTAAGATTTATTTTGATGACACTTCCAACAGGGTTGCAAGAAATACCAAACCAAGTACATGGTCTAGTGCTTGAATTAAGATTGGTAGAAAAATTGGTGGCATTATTAGGAAGCAAAGTCCATGAAGATAGCTGAGACTGATCTTCATTTTGGAGGCTGGCTTTCCATGTGAGAAGAGCATCAGCTTCTTCATTGGACTTAGATGAGGAAGCAACAATTGATGATGAAACAAACAGAACAATCAAAACAAAGGAAATGCGAGAGCATACCTTCTCAAAGGTTGATGATGATCCTATTCCCATAGTTTTGTGTTGGTGTAATTACTATAATGGATAATGATGATAAAGAGCTTCATTTGAGGTAGATAGTATTTCTCATTCTTCCTTTTATATTCAAAAAAGAATAAAGATTCTAGCTTGAGAAACTTCATTGTCCATTCCCATCTTCTTGATTTTTGTAAATTAAAGTAATTGATTGATGGGATGGCTTTGAGATTACATTGTGGTTGGTTTGTTTTCGTCGCTTGTTAGGCCGTCACTCAAGTAAGGCGATGACTTTTGACATTTTGTATTGTTTTGACTCCTCGTTCAAAGACTTGACATTTTAAGGTAGGAACGTAGGAACCTAACAGGCGCAGCCGAGGAAAACTCCATCTGGAGGTGATCAAGGGTGTTCAAGAGAGAATTTTAACTCTAGATGTTTATACTTTAAAGGCAAGAATCCTAGAGATTTAGATTCTTGAAGTTGAAAATACCAAAACGTGCCTTTGTAGCACGTTTGGATAGCAGGATTTGAGTTTGTGGATTTAGATTGAAGTGATTAAAATCCAAATTCCTCGTTTGGATAGTTTTAAAAGAAAGTTTTGGATTTGGCCAAATTTATTTTAAATCTTTCAAAAACCTTGAATTTAATATAATATTTAAAATCAATGGATTTAAAATTAAGGCATTTAAAATTCAAATTCAAATTTCCAAACGGAACCTTAAATTAGGTGTCATACTATATATTTCAATTTGAAAAACACACTTCCAAATTTAACAATGTTTGGTGTTGGAGATTTTACCAACTTAGTGCAGTGCAGACACATGTATTCTTTTATTTTTATCCTCTTTGTTGATTTTTTTTTATTAAATATATATATATATATATGTTCACATCACATAGAAGCCTACAATTTTTTTTTTTTTGAGAGAAAGTTTGATATTTTATTCAACTATTAGAGACTTTATTAGTTGAGTTAACTGAAATCTACAGTAGTCTACAAATTAGAACAAAAAAAAATTGACAGCATACTGTATTCAAGTCAAACTATTCGGCCTGGTTCAGTTTAGGTGTACATCATTACACATATGAATCAAAATGAGAAATTTCTTCGTTCTCAGCTTCTACATTATTCAGTTGTTGACACACAAGAATCAAATCGAGAAATTTTATTCATTATCTTCTTCTCCGTGATTTTTTTTTTTTTTTTTTTTTTTTGACTTGTTTGATAGAGTTGTCACTTGTCATATACTAGTATTTTAATTTGGAAGCGATTACTAGAAATTGAATATCAATAATGTTTCACATCAAAGTCTCTACCACTCAATTATTCTTTTATTTTCTGTTCTTTCTACACTCTGTCTCTTTCTGTTAAACATGTACTTTCTTTAAAAACGTGATGCTCACATAGAGTTGTCATATATTTTAATTTGGAAAACGATTACTGGAAGTTGAATATCAAGAATGTTTCACATCAAATTCTCTACCACTTAGTTATTCTTTTATTTTTTATTCTTTCTACTCTTTTCCTGTTAAACATGTAATTTCTTAAAAAAAAAAAAAACGTGATGCTCACATACATGTCACTTGTTAGAACTTTTAATACGTGTCACATACCTATTTAAGTCAATGAATAAACTTCTGGGTAACCTATACAATACACAAGAAAGTTCAACATAATTTAATTATTATTATTATTATTTTGTCTAAATATGATTATTACTATTTTTTAAAAGAAACAGACACACACAAAAGAAAATATTTTTAAGCATAAGTAGAAAATTTAACCTACTAGTACACAAAAGAAAACCAAGAAATTGACGTTGAACCAATTGGTGTAGGGACTAAGGTGTATCTAATTTCCAAAAAATATATATTTATGAGTTGAGACTGATTTTTTTTTGTTTTCAACGTAGAATGTCATGTTCTCTTTTTCTTGATCTCTTTCTTATTCTCTTGTAAATCTATATCTATATCTATATCTATATATTACTAAAAACTAAAGCGTAGCGTTTAATACTGCTGCTCTTACGTTGCGCCGCATCAGCTGCCATGTCATTTTTTTTTTTAAAATATAATTTGTCCTAGAATTTTAAAATAGTTATTACAATTTTCAGCCCTATAAATGCAGCCCACTACTTATTTATTTACTTCCACTATCACCCTTTAATAAATTCAGTCCACTACTTATTTATTTACTTCCACTATCACCTTATAATAAATTTGTATAATTAATCTAGCCCACCTCTTATTTATTTAGCTCCACTCTCAAGCCCAACCCAAAACTTTTTCAATTCAATTTTAGGGTTTTGTGTGAGCCTTTTTAGCCTTAAAAATTAAAAAAAAAAAAAAATGTTGAAACCATTCAATCTTTCTCCCTCCCTTATCTTTTCATCTTCCCACTACCCTCTACATTAATATCGTTCTTTCTCTTTCCCTTTATCTTCATTTATTTTTGTCTCTTCTTATTCACACCCTCTTACTATAAATTTGTCACTATCTCTTATATTCTATGCATAGTTTTTCCTCACAAAAAAAAAAAAAAAAAATGGTTCTCTCTCTATTTTTTTTTTTTTTTTTTTTTTAAATTATTATTCTCTTTAATTGTTAAATGTTATCCTATTGCGTTCTAAAGAATTAAATATAGCATATAAAAATATAATATTATTCTATTACATAGCATAATTTGGATAATTTGGTATTTATTCTGTTACATAGCATGATTTTTTATAGTACTCAATTTCGATGTTAAACTATGAGACTTTACTATTTTTTATTTATTTTCTAATCCTTTGTGGTAGACAAAGTACTCTTAATAATTGTATTAGAAGTACTCTATAATGCCATTTGTGGGTACCATAGGAGTGCTTCACATGTCCTAGGCCTGCTAGGCGTGCCTGGCATTCACCTAGGCATGCTTGGCAACCACCTAGGCCATCCTCGGATGGCCTTGCAACGTCCTCGGCATGCTTGACATTCATCTCGGACGGTGTCTTAGGAGTCCCACATCGAAGGAAAACCCCCCCACTTACTGCCTTATAAGCTTTGAAGCGAAGGAAGTAGTGTACCATTAGTTTAGTTATTCGAATAACTAAACTAATGGTACACTACTTCCTTCGCTTCAAAGCTTATAAGGCAGTAAGTGGGGGGGTTTTCCTTCGATGTGGGACTCCTAAGACACCGTCCGAGATGAATGCCAAGCATGCCGAGGACGTTGCAAGGCCATCCGAGGACGGCCTAGGTGGTTGCCAAGCATGCCTAAGTGAATGCCAAGCACGCCTAGCAGGCCTAGGACTTGTGAAGCACTCCTATAGTACCCACACCATTCATTTAAAGAAAAGTAAAGGTTAGCCAAATGAAAATAATCAGATAGGTGACAAATTTTAATTTTTACAATTTTATTTTAATTATTATTATTTTATAACAATGCATGTATAGAAATTTAATTCTTAGATTTTGCTAATAATTGTTGTGGGGCCAGCTATACAAGGAGGTATTGGTAAATTTGTAAGAATTGGGCCTGTGGCCCAGTGGCCCAATCCGAGGATAGTAATCCGTCCGAGGATGATTTAATAAGGGCATGGTACGAATAATATAAGAAGAAGAGCTGAGAATTGCAAATGAAAATTCAAAATGTGTCCAAGGAGAAGGTTCACCTTGGAACGATAGTCCGAGGTAGATGCGACTATCTTTTTACCCTGGATAGTCCACAAGATTGTATTGTAATTTAGAAACGGATATGGGATAGTGGAAGCAACAAATATCTTCTGACGTTGCTACCTCCATATTAAATGCTTCCCAGCTAACTCTCTGACCGCATTAATGTGGAGGTGATACCTGAACAGTGATCAAGCAGCCTTATGGTTGCTAGTTGGAGATTCTAGGGGTGGGTAGATGGAACAGAAAGGAGTTCCCAGGATAGAACCTACACGTGTACGGTGAGAGCAAGGGGAGAAATGTGGTATATAACGTGAAAGGGGATGACATTATAGGGAACTTCTGGCTGTATAAGAAAAAAAGGGTTTTTCCTATCGAATAGAGCTAGTTCTCTCGTCCACTCTCTAAAAATTTATTGTTTGGGCTTGTTGGACCACTTTTCCTTCTTATTTTTTAAGGCTTTTCCAAATTCAGTCCCTACAATTGGCGCTTTTGATAATATGTTTTGGGTGGCCAAAATTATAATTTCTACAAAGAAAATAACCTTAATAGATTATCAAAAACAAAATTTTATCCTAATATTGGTTCAATTAATCATTGTTAAGTTTTGTTATTTTTTTTTTTGTTTACTTTTTTTTGGTGTTTTGGATTGTTCTTATATTACATTTATGATCGTTCCTATAATAAATAAAAATATAATTATGAAATACATTACTTATTATTAGATTAGTTTAAATTGTAAAAAAAAAAAAAAATTAATAAAACCACTATAAAAATAATTATCACGCGCAACGCGCGGGTTAGCGGCTAGTTCTCATAATTGACCAAGCCCAATTGTCAATACTGGGGCCACTAATTTTGATCATCCTAGAATGTCAACTAATTAATTATCTCTCTAAGCGTGTGTGAGTGCTTATCTTTGTTTGTTTACACTACTTGTGCCTGTGAGGTTGTGATTGTGCATAGGGAGTGAATAATGAATATAGTATATGAAGCTATCACCGATTATTGAGATTTTTAAGATTTGATTGATCACCTATGCGTAATTGATTTAACATAAGGCCAAATATCTAATAGTTATAAGATCCTTTAACTGTGGGTTCCAGTTAGCTCAATTGATAAAGTCTCTGATGGTTGTATAAGAGATTTGTGGTTTAATCCCCACCTATACCAAAAACTAATTGGTGTCTTGGTTTGATGATAAAGAGCTATCATTATGAGCGAACGCCATAGATTGAAACTCTCTCTTAAAAAAAAAAAAAAGAGGGTTCTTTAACCTAGCTAGGTCAAAAATTGTATCTTGAACCCAAAACATAGATCTGAGAGTTTGATTATATGTGGGGAAAGCATCCTATGACGTCCGTCGAATGACGATACTAAAATTTGCTTATCCCTTCTAATGTTATGCAATGCAAGTTAAATAAAACACTTGACTCTATTTTAGGGGCATATGTCCTATAATATTGTACATGCATCAAGATTTTTGCATGAGGGATAATATCAATGGTTTTGATTCGGTAAAATTAGACAAAAAAATCACCTTGCCTACCCGTGGTTTGGGTGAAAATCACTTTGCCTACCCGTGGTTTGAATCACTTAACCCACCTGTGGTATGTTCCGCTTGTTTTTTGTAACCCACTTCTGTTAAAATCAGGGGCAAATAGGTATTTTTGCTCAAATTTTATGTCTCTCTCCTCCCAAAACAAAAAATAGCACAAAAATGTAAGAGAAACAAGATTAAAAAGTAGTATTGGTCTCTCTCTCAATTCACATAAATCTTGAACACAAAGAACATAAATCATTAAACCCAAATTTTTTTTTTTCACATTCTCAAGTTCTCTCAAATTTTCTCATAAACCATATAACTATAAAAGAAATCAAACTCTTCAATCTTAGTTTTAAACACCCATATGGCCCAACTTTCAGTAAGTCTCTCATCTTTACAAGAACCTCAACAACATAAATCACAAAACCCAGAATTTCTTTCTCCTTCCCAATCAAAAACAAATCAAAAATTTCAACCTTTACACAGCAATATAAAACTCAAACAGCACAAACTACAATACCCAATATTTTTTCCCCCTTTTATTTTCTTGGAAACCAAAGAGAGAAAATTGAATAATGGGTATGTGTTAAACCTCAAAAAAAAAAAAAAAAAAAAAAAGCGCTTACCAACATACAAGGACGATTTGGAGAAGAATTTAGAGAAGCCAGGTGTTTGATATGGCTGTGGTAAGATTGAGATTGTGAACCCATAACCACATTCTCTAAAACCCAAAACCTTTATCTTTCTTTTCTCTCTATTGTGAGCCTATAACCAAATCCACCAATAACCACTGGCCATCGTGATTTTTGCAAAAAAAATAAAAATAAATAAAGCAAACCCAAATGCAAAAACCAACAAAACCCACAAATGGTGACACAAAACCACCAAATGGAGAGCCATAACCCATTAATGGCAAGAAGCTTGTGTTTTCTCCACCTCCAAACACTCCAAACCATGAAGAACATGTTGATCTTACCACAGGTCTTTCTCTCGAAAAGGTTATGAGTTTTGGTGTTTTGATTCGCGTTATGTTGTGTTTTGGGGTTAAGAGGTGTTTTTGTAACAGTTGGGCTTAAGGTGAGTTACAGAGATTGACGTAAACATATTATAGGTGGGTTAAGTGATACTTTTCAAACCATGGGTAAGCAAAGTGATTTTTGCCTAAACCATAGATGAGTTATGTGTAATTACCCTTTATAAAGCAAATTTTGATTTTGAAAAACGGGTTGGCAAAAAGTTAACATTAAATGTATTCAAAATCATAGTGTAGCTTAATGCAACCACACTTAATTGGGGGAGGATAGGAGTTGAGGTTTCAAACTCCACATTGCCTTTTCAAATTTTTTTTTTTTTTTTTTAAATGTCACTCCCTTGAAATTGTCAAACCATGAATGGTTGGTTGGTTGGTTGTTGTGGTTTAGGACACACAATTTTTGAAGTAAAAAAATAGCTTCACCATTATTTCATGGCCTAACCTGATTGGATAGGGAAATTTAATCTTGACTTAAAAACCATTTTATTTTTAGGCTAAATTGCAAATTACACCTCTAAAGTTTAGTGGTATTTAGATTTTACACCCTGAAATTTTAGAATTTAGAGTTTACCTCGCCTTAAGTTTTAATCTGTTTGCATCAGCAACTTCTCCATCTATATTTTCCATTAAGTGCCACATAAGCTAATCACACATGTTTAGTTTATCCAATAAAATGATGTGATGTCATTTTTAATTGTTTAATTTTTTTTCTAAGCTACAAAAACCATTTTATTTTTAACTAATAAGCCTCGTATATTTAAAAGCCATTTAGTAACTAATAAGCCTCATATATTTTTCCATTTATACAGACCCAATATAAAAGTTCATTAGAGCATTCGCAGCAATGGTGCTATATAGGTATAATGGTATTTTTTTAGCTCACAACCACCAAAAACCATCATGCAGCAGTGGAGCTAAATCTAAAAGATTTAGCTCCTCAGCTATAATGCACATCTATCTTTAGATGTGCACTGTAGCTCACAGGTAAATTTTTTTTATTTTTTTTTATTACACTCTCTCTCTTCTCTCATTAAATTAACATTTCACATTCTCTTTCTCTCTCCGGCTTCTCTTATTTCTTCTTTCTTCCTTCACTTTCTTGGTCTTCTCTCTTTTTCCTCCATCGCCAGCCCGATCTCACAACCCAGCCGCCAACCCAGCTTCGACTCATCACCGGCGCCGACCCATCTCGCCGATCTCCCCACCCATTCCGCCAACAAACCCATCTCGCCGATCAGACCCAAGCTCTGGATTTCGTGGGTTTCATTCGTCGATCCAAGCTCTGGGTTTCATCATTGAAGCCGCTGCTTTCTTCCTCCGCCCATTGCCTTGGTTTTCCGTCGATCCAAGCTTTGGTTTTCTTTTTTTTTTTTTTTTTTTTTTTTTTTTGCATTGCGTGAATTTGATTGCCGTGGTATGGGTGTTGCTTGGTGGGTCGGGTGGGTGTGGGCTTGGTTGATTGTTTTGTGGTGCTGTGTTGGTGTGTGTTGTGCCGTGTTTGTGGTGTTGTGGTGTTTTTTTTTTTTTTTTTTTTTTTTTTTTTGCTGTGGACTGGTGGTGGTGGTTGTGGGTGTGGCTGATGGTAGAGTGGTTGTGGGTTGATTGTTTTGTGGTGCTGTGTTGGCTGTGGTTGTGCTGTGTTTTGTGGTGCTGTGGGTTTTTTTTTTTTCCTGCTGTGGATTGGTGGTGGTGGTGGTGGTTATGGGTGTGGCTGTGGCTGTGGCTGATGGCAAAGTGGTTGTGGTTGGTGCTTTTTTGGTAGTAAGATATATTATTTTATTGTTGTTGTTATATTATTTTATTGTGATGTGTATATTATTTTATGTGTTGAAAGCTAATATAGATCCACTGCTGCAGTATGTGTGTAGGTAAAATAGATAAAGTGACTTTTTGTGTAGCTAAATAGCTAAAATTTTGCTTCCCCTACTGCGAATGCTCTAACTACCTTTTAGTTGGGAGTCAAATATCTTTTGCTTTTCAAGTAGAACACAAATATTGGGCTAACTAGTTTTAAGCACCTAATCAGATTTTTTTGGGGCATGGCCCATGACCTACCCATCCATTTAATTTAAGGGTCATGCTAACGAGTGCTTTTAGGAAACTTATTAATAATTGATTTTAAGAAAGTTTTGATATCATTTTTATGAAAAATAAAAAAACTGTCAAAATATTAATTTTTTTTAATTTCTTATTAAAATTTTTTTAAATGAATTATTAACCAGTGCCCTAAGAACATTAGTTAACATTTTTCTTGATTTAAATAAGACTTAGGGCCCGTTTGGATGCAGCTGAAAACTGAAAACTGAAAATTGAAAACTGAAAACACTGTAGCAAAATAATTTTTAAATGTGTGAATAGTATCGTGGGACCCATTTTTAATGAAAAAGTTGCTGAAAAGTAAAAATTGTGGGTCCATAAACAGTGCACAAATATACTGTTCATTGACAAAAGTCAACAAGTGCGACTACTGTTTATTGAACAGTAGCCGCACAGTACCGTAAACAGTGCATTTACAGTTGAAAAGGTGAATTTATACAGCTGAAAGCAAAAAAAAAAAAAAAAAAAAAAAAAAACGCAAACGCAAATCGTAGACGCTGAAGCCAAACGGTCTCTTAAATGTCAATAAACGTTTGGCTCAAGGGCATTTCCGTAAACGACACATAAAATTCAAATCGAAATCGGATAAAGAAAAAACAGCCCGCCTCTTGAGTGTGCAAAAAATTGAGCATCTCACCAAACCCCGGAAAAAACAGATCAGAGAATTTCAGAATCAGAGAAACACAGTGAGAGTGAGAGAGAGAGTTTGTGAGGCATGGAGAAGATCTGCGTTGCAGTTCGAGTGAGACCTTCGGTGTCCTCAGAATCCTTCAATGGAGCCTACTGGAATGTCGAAGACAATCGCATTTCTCTTCACAGACTTCACGGCACCCCTATCTCTGGCCTCTTTACACTTTTGGTACTTACAAACACACCTTTCTCTCTCTCTAACATATATACATTTTCCTTTTAGTTTTCTTTGTCTCTTTGAGATCTTCTTGTGTGTTTGTTTGTTTCACACTGATTTTGATTTTTTTTTTTTTGGGCAGATCATGTATTTGACGAAAGTTCCACAAACGCTAGGGTTTACGAGCTTCTTACGAAGGATATCATTCACGCAGCAGTTGATGGATTTAACGGTAAGTTCCTTTTTCTTTTTCTCGATTACCTTCTTCGAGTTTAGCTCCATTTTGGTTCTAATTTATAAGTGAATGGATTAATTATTGTTGAATAACTGAATATCTGTCGGCTTTCGGATTTGTTATAAATTTTGTTTACCAAGTCGAAAATGTATTAGCTATTAAATTTGAAGATTGAGTTTGGCAAAGTTTTGTCAAATTACGAAATCACATTTTGATGGTGGAATACTATTGTGTAATAGTTACATTTTTAGGATTTGTTAGAAATTAGCATGAGCAAGAATAAAATAATTTTTTTTTTTTTTTTTGAATACAGCTCATTGGAGTATATTTATACAGGGAGATTTTTATTTGGGGTGTGTAGACCTCAAAAGGACTAGTCACAATTGAGGCTCCTTGTAGTTGTAGCTCAATTCAACCTAGTAAATACCTAATGTGGGACTTATCACACATCCACACACAGTTAGGGCCCACTTTGTGGGGTAGAGTCTCTAAGCCCACACGGGATTACCAGGCTGGCTCTGATACATATGTAACAATCTAAGAAAAAGCGCTAGTCACATTTGCGCTATACCTCAAAAAAACTAGATACAATTGAGATTCTTTACAGTTGTTAATAAAGTCCAGTTCAACCCAGTAAATACCCGATGTGGGACTTATCACACACTCACACATATCACATAATCAATTAAATTGGGACATCACAGGGTGTACTTCATGAAAGTAATTAGTGTGTTACACAGGATTTGTCATTTAGTTTGAGGTCTCTAAACTAACTCGGGTTTTTTCATGTTATATTGCTATATGGTGTGTGTTTTGGGCTGTAATGCACAACAAGTAGAACGTATCGATTCCTCATTTCATTTGGATAATAGCTTTGAATCTGATCAATGGAATATTTATAGGAACTGCTTTTGCATATGGACAAACAAGCAGTGGCAAGACTTTCACCATGAATGGCTCAGAAACGGATGCAGGGATTATTAACAGGGCAGTTAAGGACGTATTTGCAAAAATTCAGATGGTAAGAAGTAAGAACCTTTGTGTATGTTATAGCTTTTTGTTAATGAGAATGGCTTTTTGATTCTTGCTTTTTTTTTGGGGGGGGGGGGGGTAATGTTTTCAGATATCTGATCGTGAGTTTCTGATTCGAGTTTCCTACATGGAAATTTATAATGAAGAAATCAATGACCTTTTCTCTGTAGAGAACCAGAAATTGCAAATACATGAGAGTTTGGAGGTTGGTTGGCTATGGACACTTTTGACAGTTTTCAATAGTTTCTTTAGATAGAATAACTAATTTTCTTGGTTTTTAGCGTGGGATATTCGTCTCTGGTCTGAGGGAGGAAATTGTTAACAATGCTGAACAAGTGTTAAAGCTCATTGAATTGGGAGAAGGTATGCCAGTGACACAAATCCTTGGCCATAGGCTTCTTAAATGTTCTTTTAGTTGGAATATTGTTTCTTATATATCTCTTGAAAATCGTTTCTTACAGTTAATAGGCACTTTGGTGAGACAAATATGAATGTTCGTAGTAGTAGATCCCACACAATATTCAGAATGGTATGTCCTTGACCTGTTGGTTCATCAGCTCCAGCTATAACTCATTGGATTTCATGCAACTTTATCTTATGTGTGCAGGTGATTGAAAGCAAAGGAAAGGATACCAATTCTTCAGGGGATTCTTCAAGTGTTGATGCTATCCGTGTTTCAGTCTTGGTTTGTACTCTGCTATTCCTTTTAAAAAATTGCATATGATCATTATTTTGTATTTTAGATGACATGATGTCTTTTTTTTCCCTCCTCTTTAAAATTTTATTACTTTGTTTCATGGAACGAAAAAAAAAAAAAAAAAAGAATTTGGTAGATTTAGCTGGGTCTGAAAGGATTGCTAAAACTGGAGCTGACGGAGTACGTCTTAAGGAAGGAAAGCACATTAATAAGAGTTTAATGGTTCTGGGTAACGTGATCAACAAACTAAGTGAGGGTGCAAAACAGAGGTATTTTCTTCTTTCACCAAATCGTTTTGATTTGATAAAACAAGAATGTCATGGTAAAACAATTTTCCAATGCAGGGGTCATATTCCTTATCGTGATAGTAAGCTAACACGAATACTTCAACCTGCTCTTGGTGGCAATGCCAAAACTTCAATTATATGCACCATAGCACCTGAGGAGGTATTCTATTATCTAGTTCCAAAAAAATTCATCTTATGTTCAATTTCTATATCATTATGGCATCTTATGTTAAGTTTAGCATTTTCAGTTCTTAATATATTATGGTACCAAATTACCAATACATTTAGGTACACATTGAAGAAACAAAGGGAACTCTTCAATTTGCTAGCAGAGCCAAGCGCATCACTAATTGTGCTCAAGTGAATGAAGTATGTTCTTTATTTTGTACATTTACTATTTTGTCACACGCATTAAACTATGATCCTGCTAGTGTATGCTTTCTTTTTATGTTCATTACAATAGTAGACTTTGGTTTGTGTTATGGTAATACAAACAACACTGATAAAGACTTTGATCACTTCCCCATATTTTCTAACAATAGGTAAATGGAATATTATTTCAGTTTCTTTGTTTTTTTGTTTTTTGTTTTTGTTTTTGTTTTTGTTTTTTTTTTTCTCTCTCTCTCTTAACCTGGTCATGTTATTTATTTCTTTTAGCATTAACTATTCAGTTTTTTCATATTTGGTAAATCTTTGAGCCTTTGTCATGGTTGAATGTTGTTATGGGTATGGGCTAAAAAGCTATAGTGATATTGCCCTATCCAGTAAACAATATTGGATCTTATTGTTGGATTGACAGCAGTAATAAATCAAAGTGATATAAAATCCCAATATATTATGAGTGAAGTTTTGAGTTTATGATTACATGTATCAAATTTCATACAATACAGTTATAGTAAAATTTGTGGGGTGCGCACTACCTCTGTAGGGATTAAAGCCTCTTATACCTTTTTGCCAATCAAGTTAAATAACTAAAGATTATATTATTGATATGCGCAAACAAACAGATGCGATATGTGATTCATTCATCAAGTAGATTATATAGATTTATGAATTTTAATTTTTCTGTACAACCTAGTCAACCACTTGACATACTTGCACTTTGCAAATGTTGTGTACCCAATATATGATATTTTTCTGTGCAGCCATTAATACTTATTTGGGTATCATTGAGCTTACTTCTTGATCCTTCCCATTAAATTTGATGATGCAACTAAGGCTAATAATGGTATATACATCTTCATAGATTTTGACAGATGCAGCCTTATTGAAGCGGCAAAAACTAGAGATTGAGGATCTTCGTAAGAAGCTTCAGGTGATGATCAACTTATGTTTATTTTACAGTGATGAGGTTAGACAAACTAAACAGTTGAGTCTTGTTTAGGGATCTCATGCTGAGGTGCTGGAGCAAGAGATCTTAAAATTGCGGAATGATATGCTCAAGGTAGGGTGTTTTTTTTTTTTTTTTTTTTTGGTTCTGTGAGATTTGGACATTTATATTGAGCATCAAACATAACTATATACCTTTGATTGGATGCATTTTTTTTTATTGTCTTGTTTTCCATTTTTCAGTATGAACTAGAGCGGGAGAAGCTTGCGACAGAATTGGAAGAGGAGAGGAAATCACATAAGGAACGTGATCAATGCATTCGTGAGCAACAGATGAAAATTGACAATCTAAGTAATCTTGTTTCTTTTTCAGACCTTGACAGAAACTCTAATCAGGTATTGCTTAGTAGTCTTACCAAAAATGTTTCTTTCATGTAAATGCTATCTAACATCACTCTCATTCCTATTCTGATTGTTTTTAGATTCTCTAGGCAGAATACTACCTTGCTTTCACTTCAGAAAGCATCTTGTATACATTAATTAAAACTCATCCAAGCCTTTGACCACTTGATTTTGTTAATAAGAATTGTTTTCTGCCATTCCGCTTCACCTACTAGTTCTGTAGCTTCTTTGAATTGCATAGATGCCTGACTGCAAGCCATTGAACACAACCAGCACTACTATATCTATTTTATGATCGTACTGAAGATTCCTCTTCATAAAAATAGTGATATGCACACTCAATTTTAATGTTATTAATGCCTGCTTTTGTTTTTTTAACAATTCTAATGGGTTATTGACGATCTCATTATTTGTATCTACTGGCAGGGACAGGGCTCTGCAAGACAAAGCCTTAAGGAAGAATGCAGTGAAAGTAGTGTACATCAAGGGGACGCTTTTAGCACCCCTTGCTTCAAGGCAGATCCCAAAGCCTTTGTTGTCAAGCGATCAAATTACTCAACACTGCCTGATTATAGCCCTCTTCCTGATACATTTAGCAATGTGGCTGATGAAGACACATGGCAGAAAATGAACAAAGGTTACATGGTGGACCTTGATTCACTTCAAATGACTCCTGCAAGAAAAGTTCAATCATTTCCTTCCAATGACATAACTCCTGTGAGTTTATATTGCTTTGATTTTTTTTTTCCTGAACTTGATGAACTCATGTTATTTCTGATTGGTATATTGATATTATGTTTCAGGTAGCAAAAATAAAAAATTTTATATTTCAATTTGTTTATATTTATACTAAGAAGCCAAAGTTAATGATCATTGATTTGTTTCCCTCTTTAGTTGGCTTGTTTACTTCTAGATACTTCATATACAAATAGTCTCAATGGTGAAGTGAACAATGGTAAATTAGAAGCTGGTTGTCTTACATTTTTCTTTTCAGACAGTATAACAAACATTCCTATTTTGTCATGGTGGTTGAAGTTGGCTTGATGAAATAGAAACATATTTTAAACATATAATAAACTTAGATCAATTATTCTGCAATATCTGACTGAGGTGGTAATGCACTTTTCATTTTGTATGATTTGTTAATTCTGTTAGAGCCTAATGTTTTATGGTTCTTTTGTTTGGATTTTTTACGTTCTCTTAGGCTTGTTCAAATGATAATTTTAAACAAGAGGTTCAACAACTCAAGAGACAATTAGAGATTGCCACTGAAGACAAAAATGAACTGGAGGTATAGTATTTATTATAACTTTAACTTGTTCTTCTTGGTTACTACAAAACTGTCAAATGCATTTTTTTTTTTTGGCTTAGAAAATGCATGTATATTTTAAATTGCTGATGCTGCTTGTCAAATTATTATCTTTTGCTTGCTTCATCTAACAGCCAACAGTAAGCCTTCTAAGCTCTAGTCCCCACTTTATAAAATTTTCAATGAAGTCTATAATTTCCAAACTAGTTCATCTATATGGCTTCTTCCTGTCTTTGTTAGTTATATACTTTTCAATTAGTAAATTTCTGCTATATGTAAGAACCATAAGTGCACACTCTAACTTTGACCTTGATTCTGTTATTGATGCCATTCATTTTCTTGATGATTTATACTTCTCCTCCATGCACATGTTTACAGAGAAAGCATGCAGAACAGATTATGCTGAACCATCAACTAATGGATGAAATATCCGAACTTCAACAAGAAGCAAAACTTATCCAAGAAATCCCTCAAAAGCTAAGTGAATCTGTGGGAAATTGCAAAGATGTCTATGAGGATATCTTGTCAATAGTACAGGTCAAATCTATTCCTATGTTTCAATTTGGGGGGATGGGGTTGATGGAGGGATAGGAGGGGTTCACTGGATTATGTACTTGTAAAAAAAAGGTGGTTGAAGTATACATATTCTGACCACTCTTCCCCTCTCCCTCCATTCTAAATACACTTGTCATATCTGCATCTTTTGACCTTTATATGATGATAACCAATCAAATAACAATTATTTTTTCTTTTGTGATCTCAACAGAGTTTTGTATCTGATGGGGAATCTTCAACTGCAAAATTGCTATCAAGCACAAGTGAAATTGGTAAAAGCCTTTTTACAACTTTGGAAACTCATTTCTCGATGGCAATGGATGACCGAAGTTCATCCACTGGGAACAATTTTCTAATTCAAGAACAATGCAAAGTGCTTTATGAGAAGTTGAACAGTACAATTACATCGTTGGTATTATCAGAAACAGCATCCTCTGAGAATGAAGAAGTGAGGGCTCAACTATGTAGCTGTGGAAATAAGGTAGCTGCCAGGTCACAATTATCAAATTATTGTTCATTAATTATGATTTTATTCTCCACAGTTCTGTTAGGATACTTTTTTTCGTTTTTCAAGATTTTGATACTTTAATCATCTATACTATATATTTCGACTGAATTTTTTACCTCAATTGGCCAGTTTTTTTCTTGTATATTGAGACTATGAACCAATAAATAACTTTTAAGTTTTAAATGTTCTTCACATTTTTGTGCATTTCTAGGACAAAATAGTGGAAAGTTTGAGCTTATCTTGGTTCTCCTTTATGATGATATATCTGTATCTGAAAACTCAAATCTCTTCTTTCTCCCACCCTTTTTATGATTCTGTATGACTTTACATATGCTTCTTATGGTCCTTACTAGAAACAACACAAAGCATGGTTCTAGGAAATAGTTGTGCACATTTGAATGTAAGAATGATCTCCCTGGTCTTTTTCTGATGTCAGGACATGCTTGTTAGACAGTTACAAACTGTAGGAAGTATCCTGTTTGGTGTTAGATTCTGTTGTATGTACCAGTTACATATATGTTTTTGGCTCGTTCTGATGATCAAAGAAGATTATTGAATTAGTATGAAGCGTTTGAATAGAGTAGCTTCCCTACATAAAAATTTCAAAGTGAATAAATTGTTGTTGAAGTAGTTTTAGGAATGCTTAAGTTATCCACCCCCCTAAACTTAATTTGTGAGGGTGGATATGGTTGGTAAATGTTAAGGATCATCATCAGAAGGTGATGTATTACCACATTATAGAAGAAGAGCAATTTTGTTAAAGCAAATGCTAGAAGTTTAGTCTCTGGTAAGAGAACAGTGTCAGGAGCATCAACACCCTGCATAAAATGCTTTACAACCCCAGATGCCGGACATTTGGGTATAAATCCATGACTCTTCTCCCATAGAACATATGAAAAAGAACTAAATTATTGCTAAAGTTATAGAAAGTGTTGTAGGTTGCTTTCCATCTTTGTTAAAGGTTTAGTTTCTCTGTTTAAGGGCTGCACTCGGGGAGGAGAAACTGCTTGTTGGAAGGAAGAACTAAGCAATGAGCTGAACACCATCAAGGAAAGATATTATGGCTTGGAGAAAGAGTTAGATCACAATAACCAACTCCTGGTGGTTTCTAAAGAAAGATATGATAGCTTGGAAAGAGAGTTTCGGCTGTTGAAAGAAGATAGAGATCTTTTGCACCAAATGGTCTCTGACTCATCTCAAAAACTTTCCCTAGTTACTGACCAAAAGGAAAATGTTTTGAAGGATTTGAACACTGAAGTACAGAGAAGGAAAAATCTTGAAGAAGAGATCAAACAGTTTAGTGTTGCTTTTGCCTCTCGTCAAAGATCACTTATGTCTTTCCATAGTGATATTAAGTCTAATTGTGAAAAACTGAGAACTCAATGTTTAGTTTCTTTACCCAAATCTCGTGGGTGTTGAAGGTCATAAGTGCTAGTTTAATGTTATGGCAGGCTTACAATTTGAAGCCTGATTGTTTCCTTTGTATTTGAGACGAACATTATGACCCTTGTTATGTATTTAAATGGATCATGCTTAAGATTATTTATTCAGTTATTTAGAGATGTATTAATGATTAACCATGAGGACTAGTTTAGGAATTGGAAGTTTTGATTTAGTTGAAAATTACCATGTTTTGGTGAGATGTAGAAGGCATTTTCTTTAAAAAAATGATTTGTTTCATGTGTTTGGTTGTGACTTTGAAAATGATTCCTCCCAAAAGCATTTTGTCATTTGGTTTTCAAGGAAAATCATTAATATTTCAAAAAAATTGTGGTAGCAGGACAGCCAACGGTGGTGGTGGTGGTGTGATGGCACATGGGAATAGAGGGGATGAGGAAATAAGGGAATGACAAAAAATTTTTTTCCCTCTCTTTTAGTTTGTTTTTCGTTAACTATAGACTTGTTTTCGTTTATATTAAACACTAGAACTGTTTGGTAATGTTGTTTTAATAATATTGTTTAAGTGTTGAGAAAATACATAAGGGTGAAAAAGTGTTGTGAAAATACAGATTGTGTTGTTTAAACAACAAAAATTGTTATTTAAACAATACAACTAAATAAAGACAACTAAACAGAACTTAGAACATACTAAAATCATTGGTCAAAAAATTGTGTCAAAATAAAGAGAGCTTCACCATTCAGACTAACTTTGGTCTTTATTGGGAAACGGCATGTGGTAATTAGACCATACATATTACCTCTTTGCAGCTGTAGTAATGATTTTAAGTGGGGTTCGGTCAAAGAGTAGAAACTGTGAGGACAAAAATATCCAATATAGTGAGACTTGCTCGATTTTAGTTTTTACTGCTTTTTAATACAGTGAGATTTGCTCAATTACTCCACAAGAGTGCAATTGAATACCAGCTTGCATTTCCTCAAGATTTGCTCAATTCCTGCTTTCTGTATCATTTTTTTAGTGGTATTTTAATGTGGGTTGTCCGACAAATTTGGTATCTTGTCACTTTCATTTCCCCAAAAGGAGTGGATGCTTTTTGAATGGTTTTTAACGAAAATGTGAACACTAATGCTTTGTGGGGTTGATTAGAACTACCGACTTTTTTATCAAAAGAAGATTAGTACTACCGACTTTTTTATCCAAAAGAAAAAAAAAAAAGAAAAAAAAAAGAAAGAAAAAAAGAAAGAAAGATCAGAGCTACCGAATTGGCTGATTATGATTGAAATTGAGGTCCATTTCAAATCCCATCAACATATATGCATTAAATTTTAAAACACGTTGTGGAGCCCTACATGATTGGATAATAAATTATACTTCCAAAGCATCTATCACAAATATGTTGATATTAAAGGTATGATCCATGAGGTGCAACAATTTTTCAAACTACTAATACAACGCGATTTTGCATATACACGGGACAATGATCAAACCAGATTCCGACAAATCAGGAATTGTTGTTCAATAATATGAAGGACAGTATCAAAACTGGTAGCTTTATCATCTGACTCTTTGGTTATAAATTTTTATATTTCTAATCAAATTATAATAGCCATTATCACTTCGATTAATAGGTAGGGTCCATTAATCATTAAGCATACTTTTGATTCTTGATAAAGCTTGCTTTTCTTTTTTTAATCTTAATTTATATCCAAGAAATTAAAAAGAAACCCAAAATAAAAAAAGTTTTCGAAGCACGAGCTAGTTCTTTTTTTTTTTTTTTGGGTCAACAAGCATCATCCATTTCTCTCCTAACTAAATTGTGAACACAAAGTTTGGATGCAGAAATGCTTTGCTTTCACTCGCATTCTCATGAAGTAGCATGAAATAGATTTGCACACATTTTTCGAATTCAACAACTATGCTTTCAAATTGATTCTCAATTCTGTGACTCTTTGAGGTTTGCCAAATTACTAATTTGTTTGCCCTGTATTTCCTTTGATTAGTTCTATTCTATCATATTTTATGAGTTTAGATTCCTTGCCAAATCATTGACTATTAGTCTTTGCGTAAATTACTTGACCCTCATACCAACTTATTATGCGCCTACAAAGAAGATGGCTCTCTTTTGAAGCATGGAAAAGTATAACAAATCAAGGTATGAATATAATTGTAATTTTCAGCAAGAAAAAAAAAAGAAAAAGAAAAAGAAAAAGAATATAATTATCATTTTCACGTCCATGAATTAGGGGCATAAGAGAGAATTTTGGCTCATACGCAACCACAAAATTTATTTAGTCAACTATATTTAACTATGCATGTTTGTGTGTGTATCTATGAAAGGGTTATTGATAAGGCTGTAATCAAACAGTTCCAAGAATCCAGATATAGCAGCAGCATTCAATTTGCCTCTGTTTACATCAGCTTTGTTGTTATGGGTACCCTTCACACATAAGACAATTTTTAGGGACCATCACATAAGACAATTTTTAGGGACCATCATAATAATTTACATATCCAGAAGAGAGAGAGAGAGAGGGTTAAAGAGGGTTGATGACAACAAATAGGCATTGATGACCAGAACACTGAAATGGAAGGCTAGATTAAAAACACACCTTAACCATTATGTCCTGACAATCTTCGCAACTCATATGATAAAGATTCTAATTTAATGAATTTTATGTACCTCCCATTTTGTTCTTTATATATTTGTCCATTTATATGTATATATCATCATTTCCTCTCTTTTTTTAATACTCCCTTCTCTCCGTTCTAATTTTCAAAACATTCAAACAAGAGGAAGAGGCATGCAATCTCATGTTTTTTTTTATCTCCCTCTTACCATTAACTTTCCCTCCCAACTTCCAAACATAATGTTAGTTTGTCCAACTTTTCTGTCCAAACTGATAGGTATGCTTTGTCTATCCCAATTATAAGTCACCCTGCACTACTTCATCATCCTAGTCCTCCCACTGCCAAAACAGCAAAACTAGCAAACCGCTTGTCTATCAGTCCCTCCAAAACCCTTCAACACAGACCTACTGAAATGGCTTCCACAACACCCAAACCATTAAAACAGCTTGGAGAACTTCTACAAGAGCACCAAGAACCTTTCGTCCTAGAGGATCACCTTATAGAAAGAGGGTATCAGAAGAACAGCTTAAATTCAAAAGGTACTTTTGGCTGCTGCAGCCACAGCAACTCAACCAAGTTTCTAAAGAGGTCAGCCAGCTGTGGCCTAATCAAGAGCAGAAAGGGTATTCCACACTGTACCAAAATCCTCAGAACTGTATGTAAGAAGTTTGTTTCCACTAAAGAGGACCAGAGCGTGAAGAGTTGTGACAGTAGAAATGAAGAATGTGGTGTCACCGAAATGGGCAGTGATGTCCAAGAAATTGCGGAATCAGATAGATTTTCCTCCGCTAGCAGCAATACAGTGTTCAATTCATGCTGTGAGAGTGATAGAGAAGAAACATCAATTTCATTGCCTAAAGATCGCATCACCTTTGATGAAGAAACTTCCCAAGCTTTGAAAATCTACAATACAGGAGAGAAAGAGGTGGAAACACTATTTTTCCAATTACCCTCTTCTTAAGTTTTTTACTGTCCTTTTGAAAATCCCTTTCAAAATTGTTGATTTCAGCGTGTTGCTCACAAAGTTAACAGGCTGCAACAGGTTACAGATAGAACGCTTCGGTGGAGATGCATGGAAGACAGTCAACAACTCAGCCCTGTATCAGTACTGGAAGAAGTACCCTCCCATGAAGGTTATGGTCTACTACAAACTTCACTATAAGCTAATGATCTTTTTTTTTTGTTTCTCTATGTTTCTTAACTGGCTCTTTCAAACAAAACAGTGCAACAAAATGCTAGGATTAGACAAGAAGAGAATCTAACAGCTTGTCCCAAGAAGATTTTAGAAGACTCACTTTCTTCAGCTCCATCAAGGGAATTACTTTTGCACTCAGCGATAGAGAAATCAAGTTGTACAGGATTGCAGGGGCTCAATGAGTCTAACCCTCCCTCGCAGTTCTTGAAATTGAAAAGAGTGTTGCAGCAAACAAAGAAACTTCTATTTGATTGTGTGAGGGATGTGGTAGAGAACCATGTGAGGAATGAGAGAAGGCAGCAACACTACAAAGAGTTCTTGGGGTCTGAAGAGCTTGGGATGCTCATCTGTGAAAGAATAAAGTCATGGCGGAAACAGGTTGGAGACAAAAAAAAGAAAAATTATTTGTTGGACTTGGATTTCATGGATTCAGTGGAAGAATGGAGTGATATTGAAAAGCAGAAGACGGAAGTTGAGATGGAGATTGGAGATGCCATTTTGGAAGAGATCAAGAATGAACTTGTCACAGAAATGATTGATTTTCTAGAGCCAACTACATGTAGAACTAAGAACTTATTTTCTGATTTAATTACTACCTCTTCTATGTCATCTCATCTCTAAATTGATTCCAAACACCAACTAGCTGATCTATGCGGATTCCCCCTATGCAAAAGAGAACAGATGTATATACCAATTTGAGCCAGAAGAGAAACCATACACACATTCTTTGTGGTATTTGGTGAGTTACTCCATTTTTGAGCGCATATTTTCTTCATATAGTTCAATATTATTCACATTCAACGCACTGTAACTCAGTGGCATTGTCTAGTTCACTTAATTTGATATCGTCTGTTAATATCCAGCATATTGACACTAAACATGCAAATGTGTGCACACTCAGGACCAAGTATGCTTGTGACTAACTATTCTAAAAATCCATGGGTGTTTAATCAGAGGTGATTGATTTATAAACCACCAACAGTGACAAATCACAAGGCATTAAGATATTTGCTTTCAACTCAATTAAGTACCAAGGTTGCTTTGTCCTCCAAGCATGTGCTCCTGGGCTGCCTGGAAAATGCACCAGGCTGGACTCCAAAGCTTCATATATATATATATATATATCTCTTTTTGGTGCAGGGTTATCCTATTAACCACCAGTGAATATATATTGCATTTTTACAGAAATGAATTAATTAAAAAAAGAAAAAAAAGAAACAAGTTTGTTGGTAAATGGGATTTCCTTTTTTGATATCTAGCTTACAAAAATGTAAGAATGGCCCTCGTTGAAAAGAAAGAATACTAAAAACCAAGTCTGGGTGAGCCTTTCTCCAATATTAACATTCCTTCAAGTGACTATACCTTGAATAACTTCATACGTATTCAATCTCTCAAATCTGTTAGTTCAATAAATACCAACCTTTCTGTGACCTGTCTCTATCCTCTTTCACATTTTTTTAAAGTGTATACCAAACAATTTCATCAATTTTTTTTACATTTGGAGGTTTTGACTTTTAACTACAGTCCATCAGGCTGCGAAGGATGATTCTTTTTTGGTAATTACCCCTTCCTCCATTCCTAGCTCTGCTACACGTGGGCTTGATGTAGACTTGTCCTCTAAGGGGTCTGATGACATTCTTGAGGATCCTAAAGATAAGCCCGTCCTGAAGAAGAGGATTTTTGATTCTGACGAAGAGGAGAGTGTTGCCCCAGAGACCGAATTCATTTGCATGATTTATTTAATTCCATTAAAATTTTAGAGATATGTGCAATTCGGTATACTTTGGTTCATTCGTTCCAATTCGATCCATTTCGGTCTGTTCGGTCTATTTTGGACTAATTGGGTTTTAAATTGATTCTTTTTTGTTGGTTTCCTTTTCAATTTTGAGCTCAAAATTTCATTTTTTCCCCCATTAATTTTGGGTTAAAAATTATAAAATTTTATTCTATTTGGGCCAAATTCTTAGATTTAGATCAAAATATACATACAAAATAGGCATTAGAAATTGCAAATAAGGACCCTAAAAAGGCAATAAAATTATAATTATTCAAAAGATTACCTTAAAAATTCAATTTTCAATAACATATGCAATATACTTATATTTGGAAAGATACAAAAGCTATAATTCTAATCTTAATAATAATTTAAACTTAATGTAACATGTTATATGTGTTCCATGAAATGAGGGTGTATTTTTTATTTATTTAAAATATTCTTGGATATGTTCAAATTAGTCAACTGATTATGGTATTTTTTTTATTAAAAAAATTATTTTAATAACATCTTCTCCATTTATACAAAAAAAATATATTTAAAAATAGAAAATACTTTACAATACATTACATACAAATTATATATAAAAAATACTTTTAAATGACACATGCACTATTTACCCTACAAATTTTATATTATATTCTTATACAATAATTATATTGAGTGAGTTTGCGAATAGTTCCATTATATTTTGAAAGCAATGTGTTGGTTTGTTCGTGGTGCCTACTTACTATGCACTACTATATAAAATGAAAAAAAAAAAAAAAAATTAAGTACTTCCGGAAACCTACTTACTGTACACTACTATATAAAACGAAAAAAAAAATAATAATAATTATACTTCCGGAACATAACCGATATGGCAATCCACGCCAATAAAAAAATTGTCATCTAATACAAAAAGTTAATTTTTTCACAGCTTATGTTATTTTTGAACTAGGAAGCTTGTTTTTATTGATGTAGAAATCCACATTAGCTATACTCTTCAAATATCTGATAATTAAACTCCAACAATTATTGCATTAATCAATCAATCTAATTCATCATTAGTTAGTGGTGGATTGAGATCAGGTGTAATAAATTGTGCAATACTTTTTCTATGGTTATAACCAAAAGTTAAGAAAATTACTTGTAATACTAGCCAACGGATCAAAGAAGTTACAAAAGTAAAAATATTTAAAAGTTAGAAGAGATAAAACAATGAAAAAAGTTGAAACTTTTTATAAGTAAATTGGGGGGTATTGCATGGTGCTATACCCCCCCTAACCAGGTCCAAATCCATCGATGGCAAGAACATTTGCAGTCTACTGTTTATGCTAGAGGTTAATTTGCCAAATTCAAATAAACAATTATACAACTTAAATAAATGCACACAACTTATCATATATACTGAATACGGTGCGGCAATTCGCAATTGGCAAACAAATCATATACAGTGAATATAGTGAGGCCATTCGCAATTGGCAAATAATTGTATACAGTGAAGTACTTGACATTCACAATGAGGCTATTAGCAAATACTTGTTAATGACGCAATAAATCAATTTTTTAGAGTTTGTAGAAAATTCGGCCGTTAAGGTCCAAAGGATTTTTTTTTTTTTTTAACCTATATAAACCTGGATATCATTTTAGATTTTATTAGTTGAGTTTCCGCACAATGTACGATTCTTTTTGTTAGTTTTCTCCAATATTTTAATAATTGTAATATTTAGTGTTCTATTTTATAAACAAATCAGAAAGACAATAAAAGTAGTGTAATAATTTGATCATACTATATGTATTTATAATTTGAAACCTTGTTTCATACCTACTCAAAAAATGCAAATATCATTTTGATAAATAAAAATACAAATATCTTTCAATAATTGTTTTTAAAAAGTAATGTGGACTACACCACATCAACACTTTGTAAAATATTTGTAAATTTGTTTGTCTCTAGCGTTACTTTTCTTTTAAAAATGGCAAAGAGGAAGTCAAGGATTGAGAAAAAATAAGAGAGTTTTTTTTATTTTTTTACAGTGATTTAGAAAGAGGGAGAAGAATACTAAAATAGAATAGAATTTCCTAATTTATTGTAAAAAATAAGAGAGAGAACACTAAACATGCTATACTAATTAAGTAAAATAGTTTTTTTTTTTTTTTAGATTGCTTGAAATCTCCAGGACATAAAATGTGTAACTTTCATAAAATTATACCAAGTATAACTTCACTAACTCTCTCTCTCTCTCTCTCTCTCTCTCTCTCTATATATATATATATATATATATAAAATACCCCTAATATATTATATTATCACTACACTTAATAAAAAATGGGGCATATAAGGAAATTCACTACACTTATTGTTTGGTCCTATCACACATGTTTGAGGTGTGCACCTAATTCTGTGTTCCCCTGGAAAGGTGTTTGGGGTAGTAAGGTTCCACCTAAGGTAGCTGTTTTGGTATGGACAGCAGCTTTGAATTTTATACTGAGAATAGATAACCTTGTTAAACAGAAGCTATTGGTTGATAGATGTGTAATGGCAATAGTGAAACAGTAGAGCACTTCTTGTTGCATTGCACTATAGCTAGACAATTGTGTCTTTTGCACTTATGGCTACACCACATTGCATTATATGATCCATATGGAAAGAGAGGAATCACCAGACTTTTGAGAACAAAGACCAATCTATGCAAGAAATTTAGAATAGCTTTTTGAGATTTTTGTTTGAATATTTTACTTCGATTGGGAGGGTGCCTTGCAGTTCTATTATTGATTTTAAAGACCTAATGAGTGTTCGCCTGTAATTCTTTAAGGGTATTCGCATTTGAGCATTCCTTACTTTTACTTATCCAAGCAAATTTTCCCCTTGTTCAGATCAATTGGGGAGGAGAGCTTTAGGAGGGAGATTTTTGAGGAATACATTGCAAACTTGCAGGAAAAGGCTAAAGAGAAGGAGCGCAAGCGTGAGGAGGAAAAGGTATGCAAGTCTTGTCAAACATGCCTAGATAGTTTGAAACAAGATAATTAAATTGTCTAGTATGATATGTATGTTATTACCATTTCAAATATTGAAGTAGTTGACTGGAACTGCCTGCTATGTAGTATATCTGCTATATATAATTTGGTCTGCTAGTTTCATTTTCAAAGCACTTCCAAGAGTTACTGTTCCTTACCCTTGCTATGTATTTTTGAAGCAGATATAGATGTGAGTTGTGTAATCCATCTAATGAAATTGAATCTCTTCTTTATTGTTGTACCTTTCAAGGTGTTCATGTACTAAGTTAGGAGCCTAATATTATTTTCATTTTTTGCCTCATCCTATCATGGTTATGAAAACAAACTACTGAAACAGTGACCAGTTCATTGACGTCTTTGTTGGGTTTTTTTCTTTTTCAATAAAATTGCAGAGCTTTCGTGTTTGTTTTGCCAAAAATGCTTTTATACATTAATAAATTATATATTGTAATATAGGGTAATTACATAATAAAGCCTAAAGTTTGACATCAGATTCGTATTCTAAAGTTGCAGTTATATCAATGTCTACTTAATACTTTCAGAAAACGTTACAATTTGAATCCATTGTGAGTCTATTGTTATAAAACATATACTCACGTAAACTGTACTTCTTAAGTATTGAAAATCCTTCAATTTGAAGGGGTAACAATATCTGCTGGTAAACTGTACTTCTTAAGTATTGAAAATCCTTCAATTTGAAGGGGTAACAATATCTGCTGATACAACCCGTGAACATGACACACCTTCTTGGGGGTTAGTGTTTAGATAGGACCCATTTGAAAGGATGAATAAATTGGTCAAATTCATTTTGACTTGCTGAATCTGTAATCAACCCGAAACGAACCGGTTCATAATTCATGTCGAGGTGGTTGAACCTCTTCATTGTGTCATTGTAGAATACCTATTAAGTCAAAGGAATTTTATAATATTGTTATAAGACTAGCTATGCTTTATGGTACTAAATGTTGTGATTGTTAAGAAGCAACATATTAATAAAATGACTATAGCTGAAATGATAATATTAAGATGGATAAGTGGAAATACATTGAAAGATAGGATTCGAAATGAGAAAAGTCTGCTTCAAGTAAAATATGGGGC